>NC_083573.1:111483750-111728750 GCF_027579695.1 Neoarius graeffei | reverse complement strand
CACACACACACACACACTTCTTATAAACATGTCAAAAGCTGCCAGTTTAGACTCAACAACAAACATTCTTTACATTTTACATAAAACTATTATTAAAATTATCATTAGCTAAAGTTTTAAATGTTTGAATTTTATTAAGTGATTCGTAATATATTTAGTGCAAACTAACTGAGAGTTAGCATTGAATTAGCTTTACCTAAAATACCAACTTAATAAACAAATCGATAATTATCGTCTTTAAGAATAAAACAGTCATCATGATTCTTGTGAAAGTGTCAACAACTAAAGTCACGGCATTAATGAATTAAAGAGGCACAATCCTGAGGAAACTTTTAAAGAAACATTTAGTGAAAATCAATTCCTCTTCACACATCCTGTGTGTGTGTGTGTGTGTTTCCCCCCTTTCAGGCTAACCCTATATATGGAGGATGGCTGCTCCTCGCACCTGAAGGAACAAACTTTGACAACCCGTTACACCGGTCTCGAGTAAGTGTGTGTGTGTGTTTGTCTTGTGTACTTCTAATTCCCAGGGTAGGCTCTGTTTTTGACAGAACACTTTCTCTCTGTCTCTCACTCACTCACTCACTCACTCACTCTCTCTCTCTCTCTCACACACACACACACACACACACACACACACACAGGCCAAGACTAAGTTAGTGAGAAATGGGGGATTAATCCCGAACACCCGCCACACCCTGGTTTTCCTCTCAGTGTGTGATGTTTTAGGTAAAAGGTTTTGTCAGTACAGATCACTACGCACTAACAAACAAGCCACACTGTTTTGGGCTTTTACATACAGGCTGCTATATTAGCGCCCTCTTCAGGACAGGTGGGTAACTACATTTAGCTCAGGACCTGCTGTGGTGGAGTGTGGGGCAGATTTCCTCTTCTATTCGTGATATAATTCTGAACAGTGGTGAGTTTTATACGTTTAATGAAGGTGTGTTCAAAACAGAAGGGTGTTGCCTTGCTGCGTCGCTGCTGAAATCGACAGGTGTCTCAGAAGGCAGGACTTTCCACTGACGGAATCTTCGAAGAACATTCATTTCGAAGGACCTTTTCGGATCGTGTTTATGGCAACGTGTGATGTCGGCACGCCATGTAACTAAACTTGTTGGTTTTAAGCAACTTAGGTAGCTAACGTTAGTTAGTTGACGAGGAGATGCCTCACAAATCCATTCATCCATTATCTGTAGCCGCTTTATCCTGTTCTACAGGGTCGCAGGCGAGCTGGAGCCTATCCCAGCTGACTACGGGCGAAAGGCGGGGTTCACCCTGGACAAGTCGCCAGGTCATCACAGGGCTGACACATAGACACAGACAACCATTCACACTCACATTCACACCTACGGTCAATTTAGAGTCACCAGTTAACCTAACCTGCATGTCTTTGGACTGTGGGGGAAACCGGAGCACCCGGAGGAAACCCACGCGGACACGGGGAGAACATGCAAACTCCACACAGAAAGGCCCTCGCCGGCCACGGGGCTCGAACCCAGACCTTCTTGCTGTGAGGCGACAGTGTTAGCCACTACACCACCGTGCCGCCTGCCTCACAAATCATATCAGACAAATTTCTGGTTACAGTCACCAGGTTGTAAGATTGTACAAGAATGTAGTCAAGACCATCTAAACCGAGACCAAGTCAAGACCAAAGCAGGATGAGACTGAGTCAAGACCAGGACCAGACCAGTGTGTGTGCAGGGGTGGGGGAGGGTGACAGCCGTTAACAGGAAGAAACATTTTAAATTAGCAATAAGTCACATTATTGGCCGCATTTGAAGCAGGAAGTTTTACATCCAATCACAGTAATGATGTTTACAAATAAATCAGACAATGCACAGGTAATTTAGCGACATCCCCACAGTGGTGGTCTTGAAATAAAACCCGGAGTCCTCTATATCTGAGACCGAGGCAAGACCGAGTGAAAATGCGGTCGATTCCGAGACAAGACCGGGACCTTCAAAAAGTCTCAAGTACCACAACACTGGTACTGTGTGTTTATTTCTTGAAAGATTTTTGAAAAAAGTTATGCAGGGGAAAGAGTTACATTTGTACGAGTTTGCTTTTCTACAAAGCTTCATCCACAATTATTTTAGTCCATTGTTTGAAGGAGTTTCCGCACAGATTTATGGGTAATAAGCAGCAGCGAGGATACATCTATGTTAGCCTTCAACTGGAGGAGTTTGAACACAGACAGGAAACGAGATCAATTTCAAACGGTCGTTGATGCCTCGCCGTCATGTTAAGCTGTGTTCACACATATACCGGTACGATAGTGGTGTAACTGTATCGATACAAAGTATATCGGTACAGTTTCGTGCATCTGTCCACACTAGCGAGAAATGTTTGTGGTTTTCTTTCACAGTAGTTGAAATGCGCGTGCGCGAAATGTTTCCGTGGTTACCGAGTAACTTCCTTCCGAGAATATGGCGGATGAAACAGCGTGTGTGTGCTTTTTGTTGTCAGTGTACAGTCTGTATCTCTGGTGGTCATTTATTCAGTCGAATCGTATAAAACGCGCGAGGCAGTTGAGAAAGAAACAAACGAATCTCCGTTCTTCACTATAGGGGTGTTCACACGGCAACTTTTACTCCGGTGTAGCACCGGGGCTGCCCCGGTAGAGCGTTCACACGGTACAAAGTTATACCGGTGTAGCCCCTGAAAGCTGCTTAAACCGGTGCAAATCTAACCCTGCTCGGGAGGTGGTTTAAGAAATTTACTCCGGAGTAAATGCTAGTTTGCGGGGCAGCACCGATATAAAATGGGACGTCTGAACGCTACAGGGGTAGACCCGCTACGCGTGAGGAGAGTTGATTACATACGGGCATTGCATAACTTGCATCCTGGTATTTTGCGCTTCCAAAATGGCGAATATCAACAACAGAACTGCGTGTCTTCCAGTGTTGCCAGATTTGGCAGTTTTAAGTGCATTTTGACGGATTTGAACATATTTTGGGATGGAAAACGTCAGCAATATCTGGCAACACTGGTGTCTTCATCCACGTTGTTTTCCCAGCGCTTGGTGATGCCATGACAACCGGGAAAAAGAAGTACATTTTCACGCATGCGCATATTTCATTTCCGCATTATTACTATCGGAAATGATAGTAATAATGATAGGAAATGATAGTAATAAAAGGAAATATCAAAACTTTATTACTATCAAAGGAAATGATAGTAATAAAGTTTTTGCTACTATAACACGGTCGCAGAAACTGCCGTGTGACCGCAAGTGGGGCTGCACCGGTGCTAACACGCTTCTCTCTAGTAAGCAGGGTTGTGACGTGTGAACGCTGCGCAAAATTTACACCGGTGTAAGATATATTGCAACAAAATACATCGGTGCAGCATCGATGCAAATATGTGCCGTGTGAACACCCTATATTTTATTCAGTGAAGACATCGATTGAGGTGTGTGACTTTGCGCATTATATTTGTATCGATACAGAGCCGCTTCATCTGTCCACACTACAGCGAAGCGCTACAGTACCAATACTGTACCGGTACGAAACCCATACATTTGTGGGTTTCGTACCAATACAGTTATACCGCTACAGTACCGGTATAGTCGCTAGTGTGGACAGGTGTTGCGGTACGAAAGTAGTTTCGTATCGGTACAAAATCCCTAGTGTGGACAGGGTATTAGACACCTCTTTTACAGTTTTTTTCGATTGCTAAGACACGTTTCTTGAAAGCTGCTCTCCTTTTCTCTAAACTGTGAACACAAAACCCAGTTTTCAAGCTACATTCACAAAACCTCAGACTCTTCTTGCAAAACCAAACTTTCACCTCAAAACAGTTCAATCTGGGCTCAAAACTGAACTATGTTGTCAAATCGTGCCCCGAGTCAATCAAAATTAAAAACACTACTGAGCAGTCACTAAACACGACATAGAAAAATAGAAAACACAATGCTCAGGACATGAAGCTGGAGAAATAAATGTTTATTGTTCACTGTAGGCTAAATGCATGTTGCAAAACAAAAAAACTGCATTTAGCACTTGTACAAAAAGACAAAAAACAGAAATCTTGTTTTTACAAGTGCTACATGTAAATGCACAAGCAGAAATCTTGTGCATTTGCCACTTGTGTACAGTAAGCCCGTGTAAAAATAAAGTACAAAAATATACAAATAAGTGCATTACTCAGCCACAGCATCACGTCTCCGTACTGGTCAGGCCACAGGACTTCATCCACATCACAGGCCACATTTTGTCTGGCCAGGCGACGGGGGAAAAAACCCCTGGCATGCCGTATCCAGGCTTGGCATGCCTCCACACCTATGTCACCACAGGCAAGTTCCATGGCTTGCAGGAGATTTACCCTGGTGTAAGGTTGGCGTTCATATACCTGCCACCGCCATGAGGAGAAGAATTCCTCAATGGGGTTTAGGAAAGGGGAGTACGGTGGAAGGCAAAGATTGATAAAACCTTGGTTCGTATTGAACCACTCTCTAACCCGGAGGGCTCTGTGAAAACTCACATTGTCCCAAACAACAACATAGATGGGATGCTCATCCTGCTGCCCTAACAGAGCATCTCGCATGTGATTGAGGAAAATGAGGAGCTGGTGAGTGTTGTAGGGCCCCAGGTTGGCATGATGGTGGACAACCCCATGATTGCTGATGGCAGCACATAATGTGACATTGACACCAACAATGGCCCGATGGCCAATCACATTACAGCCTCTCCTTCTCCTTTTGGTGAGATTAAACCCAGCTTCATCCATGTAGATGTATTCATGGGGTCTTTCCATTGCATCCAGTTGAAAAACCCTCTGTAGAAATAGATATAGTTTTGTAAGTGATACAGAAAGTGATTTAGGCCACTACAGTAAATCACTACTTAGAGTAATCAACACTGAATGTGTCTGGATATATACCAACCTGTACATACTGGAATCTTTGCTCTTTGACTCTGTCGGAGTTGCGATCAAAGGGCACTCTGTACAGCTGTTTCATGCGCAGTCTGTTGCGCTTGAGGACACGATCAACAGTAGAGAGGCTGACACTGTTGATACCCTCAAAATTTACATGGTCCTCAATGATCTTCTGCTCAATTTCACTCAGTTTAACAGCGTTGTTCTTACAGACCATATCAACAATTAGGGTCTCTTGGTGTGGGGAGAACATACCCGTCCTCCCACCCCCATGTGGCAGTCTTTCAATTCTACAAAAAGAGAACATGCAGTTACAAAAACTATACATGGAATACTAGGCCTACAGACAGTTAGACCAACCCTCCATTAC
Organism: Neoarius graeffei; assembly: GCF_027579695.1. Taxonomy (NCBI): domain Eukaryota; kingdom Metazoa; phylum Chordata; class Actinopteri; order Siluriformes; family Ariidae; genus Neoarius; species Neoarius graeffei. The sequence continues at coordinate 111,723,496 of NC_083573.1, read as the reverse complement.
AATACTACAGTACATTGGTACAGTGATGGACTGAAACATATATTTACTTAAAGTATACTGTGGTACAGTATGTAGTATGTCATACAGTAATTGCTGTCAACATTTACATACTGTACTATAATGTCAAAAAAGATAATTACCTGTTCTCTTCTCAAATGGCCCTTTTCCACTACCCTTTTTCAGCTCGCTTCAGCTCACTTCAGCCCGACACGGCTCGCGTTTCGACTACCAAAAAACAGCACGACTCAGCTCACTTCAGCCCTGCTTAGCCCCTAAAACTCGCACCGTTTTGGAGTGGGGCTGAAGCGAGCCAAACCGTGCCGAGTGAGGCTGGGGGCGTGAGCAGACACTCCCCTGTGCACTGATTGGTGAGGAGGAGTGTCCTCACATGCCCACACACGCCCCGCGAGCGCGCTGGGATCTGTAAACACCGCAAACCCGGAAGAAGAATAATTACGAATTGCGAGAATTTCTGAAGCCTTATGCGCCTCGTCTCATCTATACGCTCTTGCCAGTATCTGTTGGCGTTGTCGGTGACAACAAGCCACAGCACCAAGACCAGCAACACTAACGACTCCATGTCCTCCATGTTTATTGTTTACTATCCGGGTCGTGAGACTACCGCTTAAAAGATCACTGAATCAGTGAAGAGCATCGTGGACGAGTTCGTGGAGCGCAAGGCTCGTCGTATGCCCTTCAAATAATGCGCGCAGTAGGCTATTGATGTTTTATTATGAGCCATGTACAGTATGTCGCCGAATGTTTTTTTGTTTGAGTTACATGTTCGTTTGAAGGACTTAATGTACAAAATAACATAGTTGCACCCCGTAGTGTTGAAATTGGTAAACACAGTGCATTCAGTGAGGTTTGCACCGCCCTCCTTTTATTTCTGACTCTTCCTGTCACCGTTGCAACCTCTGAGCGCTCATTCGTATGCCCTTCAAATCATGTGCGCAGTATAGGCTATTGATGTTTTATTATGAGCCATGTACAGTATCCTAATGTTTTTTGTTTCTGAGTTACATGTTCGTTTGAAGGACTTGATGTACTAAATAACATAGTTGCACCCGGTAGTGTTGAAATTGGTAAACACCGCAGTTGCGGACATTTTGTAGCCTAAAATGATGTTATGATAAGCTTTAATAAAGTGCCCGGTCATTTGCCCCGCCCCCGGCCCGGCTCTGACTTGTTCCGCCACTGTCACTGATGTCACTGTTTGCGCTGCTTAACGACATCACGTGACGTCCACCCACTTTCGCTAACTCCACCCAATGTGTCCACCCACTTCCAGCCAGCACGGTTCAGCGCGGTTGTAGTCGAAATGCAACTCCAACAGCCCCGCTCAGCTCGACTCAGCTCGACTCAGCACGGCACGGCTCAGCCGCGTTTGTAGTGGAAAAGCAGCATAAGTCTTCGGATTATGGTGGACACAGTGAATCTACTGATGTTTGGTTGTACCCTTCCTCCAGCCTCCCTCATGCTCATACCATGGACAAGAACATGGTCAATCACAGTAGCTCTGATTTCATCAGATATTACTGTTCTTTATCTTCACTGACCACCTCGACCTCCTCTCACACAAACTCCTCCTCTCAGATTTCTATCCATTGTAGGGCCTCACAAACCAGTGCTCTCTGAACTGGCTTACATGTTCCTCACATCATTAGCCAAATGTGTGATCAGTTTTGAGTTGTTGTGTTCAAGTGGTGACACCTGTGCTTTAATTGTGTTTGACTTTTGCGACCTGTGCTCACCATTATGCAGCACGGGTGCGTCACAATGAAAATGTGTTGGCAAGTTGTGTCTCAACAGGTGAAAAGTGCTTATGGTTTTGCCAAAAGAGTGATTGATTCAATCAGTGGGTTCAGGCAACTGAGCATTTGGTTCAGACAATAGGGTTTAGTGTTTTAGCAATTGAGAAAAACTGTAAACAGGTGGCGTGATTAATGCACAGGGGTTGAAATAAAAAAAGCCAGCAGTATAAATTCAGCTCATAACTGATAATCAGATGCTGGACTTCCCAAAACAGATTAATATCAGTGGGCGGAGTTTGTTGCTCTCTTCACTGTCAGTAGCTTGAATAAAAATGAAGCTGAGTCACACGTCAGTGTGGATGGACTGAGGACTCACACTGCGTTTTTCTGGGGGAGGTTTTCCTTGCCGCCGTCGCCGCGGGCTTGCTCATTGGGGATAGATTAGGGATCAGATTAGCTCATGTCTTGGGTCCTTCAGATTCTGTAAAACTGCTTTGGAACAATGTCTGTTGTTAAAAGCGCTGTACAAACAAACTTGACTTGCATTCCGTTTACCTCGGCATTCGGAAAACCAACACCAGTCATTAGCACAGTTCGAGCCATTGTTAGCAGGACTGGTTATAATAGCATCACATTATGTGGTATTTTGATGCCGTAGCAACACGTCCACAGAGAGACGCTGGACAATACTGAGTGGAGCAGTGATTTAATGACACACCAATAAGACAGAAGTGTGAGTAAACAGGACATTTCTAAAGCTTTTATACTGTTGATGCGCAGAGCAGCCATCTTGGATCTTGGAAATCTGACTTCAGGGGGCGTTCCAGTTCACATTTCCTACTGGGAATCTCGGAAATCTGGCTTCAGGGGGTGTTCCAGTTCACGTTTCTGAATGAAATCAGGATGAAACACTGCAGCACTGAGAGCTGAGATTCTCTGAGAGCTTTCAGTTCAGTAGAAACTTGGAGTGTTGCCAACTTTTTTTTTGAAAACCAAACCTGAACAATTAACCTGATTCTCATATAACACACACACACACACACACACACACACACACGATTCCTGAGTGCTGAGTTGGAGATTGTAGGTCACACAATAGAATCAGGTGGCAGTGAGTGTAGTGTGTGTAGAAATAGTGTTTTATTTTTACAAAATTCAAATTCGAATTTACGATTGAAGCAAAGGGATCATTCAACTTAAAGATTAACTTTACTCTTACAGTACGCTACCTTAGTATTCTTACATTTCTGTACTGTGCTGAATTAGTGCAGTACTTTCGTACATTGACGTTTCTGTACTGTGCTGAATTAGTGTGGTACCTTAGTACCCTTGCATTTCTGTACTGCGCTGGATTAGTACGGTACCTTAGTACTCTGTCGTTTCTGTACCGTGCTGAATTAGTGTGGTATGTTAGTACACTTATGTTTCTGTACTGTACCGAATTAGTACAGTACCTGAGTACTTTGACATTTCTGTACTGCACTAAATTAGTGCGGTACCTTAGCACCCTTGTGTTTATGTACTGCGCTGAATTAGTGTGGTACCTTAGTACACTGACGTTTCTGTACTGTGCTGAATTAGTGCGGTACCTTAGCACCCTTGTGTTTATGTACTGCGCTGAATTAGTGCGGTACTTTCGTACACTGACGTTTCTGTACTGTGCTGAATTAGTGTGGTACCTTAGTACCCTTGCGTTTCTGTACTGTGCCCGATTAGTACGGTACCTTAGTACTCTGTCGTTTCTGTACTGTGCTGAATTAGTGCAGAATGTTAGTACACTTATGTTTCTGTACTGTACCGAATTAGTACAGTACCTGAGTACTTTGACATTTCTGTACTGCACTAAATTAGTGCGGTACCTTAGCACCCTTGTGTTTATGTACTGCGCTGAAGTAGTGTGGTACCTTAGTACACTGATGTTTCTGTACTGTGCTGATTAGTGCGGTACTTTCGTACACTGATGTTTCTGTACTGTGCTGAATTAGTGTGGTACCTTAGTACCCTTGCGTTTCTGTACTGCACCAGATTAGTACGGTACTTTAGTACACTGACGTTTCTGTACTGTGCTGAATTAGTGCGGTATGTTAGTACACTTATGTTTCTGTACTGTACCGAATTAGTATAGTACCCAAGTACTCTGACATTTCTGTACTGCGCCAAATTAGTACTGTACTTTAGTACACTTGTGTTTCTGTCTTGCGCCAAATAAGTATGGTACCTGAGTATTCTTACGTTTCTGTACTGTGCCAAGTTAGTACCGTACCTTAGTACTCGTATGTTTCTGTACCGTGCCAAATTAGTGCAGCACTATAGTAATCTGATGTTTCTGTACTGTGATCAATTAGTGTGGGATCTTAGTACTACTACTTTTCTGTACTGTGCCGAATTAGTATGGTACCTTAGTACTCTTATGTTTCTGTAACAAACCGAATTAAGTACCTGAGTACTCTAACGTTTATGTACTGCGCCAAATTAGTACCTGTAGTATGTTCCTGAGGGGGGGTGGAATACTGAAGCACGGCTGTCGCAGCGGGGGCGTGGTCAAGTGTCGGTCTGTGAATGGAGGGCGGAGTCAGGGAAGGTAAGTGGCAGAATCACTGCACCTGATGGGACTTAACCTGTGTTTGTGTGTCTTCCCCAGTGACCGCGCCCTATAAGAGGAGAGGGAGAGCAGAGGAAGGGAGCTCTCTCCAACCTGGACACTGTGTGTGTGTGTGTGTGTGTGTGTGTGTGTGTGTGTGTGGGCGAGTGAAATAAGACGCTGAAAAGCGCAATAAAAGTTTTTGTGAGAACTTAGTTCTGGCCTGCTGTGCTTCTGTGCTCCACCCACCTTCGACTATTTCTACAGTGGTGCCGTTGCTGCTCCGGGGTGCGCCCCACACGTTGGAAGATGGCACGAGCTGTAGCGCTTTTTATTTCAGAGTTGTTCCAGCAACAGATCTGAGCAGCAGAATGAGTGGAAGAGGAAAGACCGGCAAGGCTAGAGCCAAGGCCAAGAGTTGTTTATCCAGAGCCAGACTCCAGTTTCCCGTGGGCCGTGTCCACAGGCTCCTGCATAAAGGTAACTATGCTGAATGCGTCGGTGCCGGCGCTCCAGTTTATCTGGCCGCCGTGCTGGAGTACCTGACTGCTGAGATCCTGGAGTTGGCCGGTAACGCCACTCGTGACAACAAGAAGACACACAAACACAGGTTAATTCCCATCAGGTGCAGTGATTCTGCCACTTACCTTCCCTGACTCCGCCCTCCATTCACAGACCTACGCTTGACCACGCCCACGCTGCCACAACAGCAAGCAGAAGATGATGTTCTTACACACTTATTTTTGTAAACTTGCATTGCTTTTCAGCTTTTAATCACTCGTACAGATAAACGTGCACACTCAGTTGTGTTCTGGTCAGGAGAGCTCCCCTTCTCTTTGTTCTCTCCCTCCTTTTCTATCCTCCACCATTACTGCAACAAACACAGACAACATTAATCGACAACAGGTGCATTGACTTTGCCACTCATCTTCCCCAGCCCCACCCTCCATTCACAAACTGATGCTTGGTCCCCCACACAGTGCAGCTTTTACCTTAGTGAAAGCCTGTTGGCATTGCTCTGTCCACTGGACTGGATCTGGTGCTCCCATTTTCGTGAGATAAGTCAGTGGGCTGATGCCATCCAAATAATTAGGTATGAACCTACAATAGTAGCCAGCCAGCCCCAGGAACTGTCTCACCCCTTTTTGGTCTTGGGCCTCTGGCAGGCTGCAATTGCTGCAGTCTTGTCAATTTGGGGACGCGCTTGCCCATGACCCAAGTGAAAACCCAGATACCATACTTCCACCCACCCAGTTGCACACTTTCAGGTTAGCTGTGAGGCCCGCACGCTTCAGCGACTCTAGAATGGCCCTAAGGTGTTCAAGGTGCCATGGCCAATCATTGCTGTAAACAATAAGGTCATTGAGGTAAGCCGCCACGTAGGCAGGGTGGGGGTGGTGGATCTTGTTCATGAGCCGCTGGAACATAGTGGGAGCCCCAAATAACCCAAAAGGACGCATGACAGATTGGTGTAATCCAAACGGTGTGGAAAAGGCCTTTTTCTCTTGGGATAGAAGAGTCAAGGGGATCTGCCAATATCCCTTCGTCAAATCCAGTGTCGAATAAAAGCGATCAGCACCAAACCGATCAAGCAACTCATCAATGTGAGGCATTGGGTATGCGTCAAATTTAGACACCGCATTGACTTTTCTGTAGTCCACACAGAACCGCACTGACCTGTTGGCCTTGGGAACCAGGACCACCACCGGGCTGCTCCAGTCACTGTGGGACTCCTCGATTATGCCCATTACAAGTATGGCATTGATTTTATCCCAAACCACCTTTTTTTTGTGTTCGGGTAAGCGGTAAGGGCGGCTGTGCACCACCACTACTGGGGGCGTTTCATTGTGGTGCTGTATGAGGTGGGTGCAGCTGGGACGGGGCGAGAACATGTTGGAAAATTCTTTTTGCAACTTGAGAACCTCTGAGAGTTGGGCCGGTGAGAGGTGGTCTCCACAAGGGAGCAGAGCGGTTTGAGTCATGACTTTTGTTTTTCCTTCCGGCTCCAGCTCCGCCTTTTCTGGAACTACTGATACCAATGCCACAGGGACCCCCTTGTTCCAACGTTTTAACAGGTGGTATATTTGCAGTGCCCCACCCCTATCCGTTTACATCACCTCATAGTCGATGTCCCCGACTCACCGTGTGACCTCGAAGGGCCCTTGCCATTTGGCTACTAATTTGGAGCTCGACGCGGGCAGTAACACCAGTACGGCATCGCGGCAGCTGTGCTGGCGGTGTGGGACTAGTTTTTGTGCGCCTTTTGGTGGGACTGTGGCTACCACACCATTGGAATGACACCTCTATTTGGTGGTCTTCCTTCCTTCCTTCCTTCCTTCCTTCCTTATTACTGTAAAGCAGGGGTGAGCAATTATTTTTTTCCATGGGGCCACATGAGAAACAGAAAATTTTGTGGAGGGCTGGACCAAAAGGCTGAACTAAATTCTGCATAATATTAATTGTATTTCTTTATATAAAGCAATAAATAACATTGTTTTTACAAGCTGCTAAGACTGGTAAGAGTATGGAAAAAATGAGGTTGCCTTACAAAAAAATGCCATTTATTCAATCAAATTTCCCAAAACAATGGTTAACAAAATGTGAACGTTTGCACCATTTTTTTCAGTCACATTCACCCCAAAACACAATAAAGACATCACAATATTGTCTTTTTACTCCAAATATCAAACAAGATATATCATATTATAATAATGATGCCCACATTTGTAGTCTAATCACCTCATTTGGTGTTTTTCAGTTTTTTATTTGTTCAGTGAGAGAAATCTAGTCTCTGTTGGTCTTTAACGAGTGCATCAGAGTCAGGTTGAACGTCTGAGGTGGAGATGCGAAGCACAGCTGACAGATGATCAGTCCATTTGGTGTAGGTATCAGATCTACAGATCGGTTCGGGCTCTGGCGCCTGCTGGTGACGTCACACTATCTGACTGGCTGGACCGTTTGAAGGATGACGTACAAGTTTGTGGTTGGTCTGGACAAATTACGGAAGTAGTTATCGCGGGATTAGGTTTCGTGGGATTTCATGTCATGTTCATGTCGCGTGCATTGCGTTTTTGTTGAACACAACTTCAAAATAAAAGCAATGCACATTCAGTCCATGCATGAGGTAAAATTAGAAAATATGTTTATTTTGTAATTTCTAATTAACCTTACGCGGGCCGGTCAGAATGAACCAAAGGGCTGGATGCGGCCCGCGGGCCATAAAATGCCCAGGTCTGCTGTAAAGTGTCCTTGGGTTTTGAGAAAGGGGCTATATAAATTGAACTTTATTATTATTATTATTATTATTATTATTACTTTGTCTCCCGGGGTGAACTGTCTAAGGCACGCGCCCGTCATACAGTCGGGCTCGTCGTTCTTGTGCCTGCTGTAAATTCTCCTGGGTTAAGTGCGTGAAGGTGTAGAGCTTTGTGCGCAGGTTGATAATGTATTGAATTTTGTTTTTACTAGGTGAAGGTTCCTCCTTCCAATTTCCCCACAGCACGTCCAAAATTCCACGAGGCTTACGCCCATATAATAATTCGAATGGTGAAAATCCTGTGGAGGCTTGCGGGACCTCTCTTACTGTGAATAACAGGGGCTCGAGCCATTTATTCCGATCACGTGCATCTTCACTTACAAACTTCCAAATTAAACTTTTAAGAGTCTGATTGAATCGTTCCACTAAGCCATCTGTTTGTGGGTGATGGATGCTGGTGCAGATAGATTTAATCCCCAGTAACCCATACAGTTTGCGCAGTGTGCATGACATAAACGTAGTCCCTTGGACAATCAGGATTTCTTTTGGAATCCCAACCCGGGAGATAACACAGAAGAGCGCTTCTGCAATACCGCATGCTGAAATATTGTGGAGAGGCACTGCTTCCGGATATTGCGTTGCATAGTCCACCAGAACTTAAATAAAGTGATATCCTTGTGCTGACTGATCTCATTGCCAATTCTTTTGAAGGGGGTCTTGATTAGAGGGAGAGGGCACAAAGGCACTTTTGGTGTGGCCGCGGGATTTACTAATTGGCATTTGCAGCACGCCACACACCACTGGCGGACATCCCCGGGAATCCCTGGCCAGTAGAACCAGACCATTATTCAGGCTAGTGTTTTACCCTGTCCTGTGTCCAGCCATGGGATTAAAGTGAGCCGCATGGAACACGAGTTCCTTACGATTAACAATTGGGTTAACTGTTTGCTGGTTTGAGTGTTCTGCGTCACTTGATACAGCCTGTCCTTAATAATAGCGAAATACGGAAAGGAGGGTGTCATATTTGGCTGGAGAGTTTGACCATCGATTCCTCTCACTTGGTCAGACACATTACACAGAGTCTCATCTTGTGACTGCTGTAACAGGAAATCCTCGAGGGAATCCCCAAGACAGGGAGGAGGGGCGGGCTGCTTCTCACTCCTCGTATCACCCTGATGCAGTGCTGACATAGACTGCTCTGTGACAGCTTCCCCAGTCAATGCGACACTGGGATACCCCCGTGATGTATTATCGGAGGACCCACCCCCTACTATACTGTGGGTTGGCCTAGTGGTTAGCATGTCCACCTCTCAATTGGGAGATCGCGAGTTGTACTTGCGGTTGGGTCATGCCAAAGACCATCATAAAACTAGTACCTACTGCTGTCTGGCAAGGCACGCTGCAATACAGATGCGAGTGGGGAAGTCAAACTCTTGCAGTTACCAGTGGACTAGCCCCACTTTAACCCTAGGACTATCAAACCGGAGATCGGCACTGCACCCATACACCTCAAAGAGCTGGTTATTACTGGGACGGGAGACTGCCTGGGAAGACCAGATTCTGGCATGAGAGGAACTTTGACTTTTTGCACCCCCTGCTATGTGTTCAATTAAGCCTCTGAACCCTGGCCAATCAGTCCCACAGCCGGAATCCACCAACGCATAATATGTATTCCTTTGAACACTTACCGGTATACAATATGCTCTGGCCCGATCGGGGGCTGTCTCTGGCACGTCAGGGATCCGGACCAGAGCTCCCACCTCCATTGCGGAGCATTGACTCTGGAGATGCCCCGGCTCCCTGCAGTGCCAGCATACCGGCCCAGGCTTCCCCTCTGCACTGGTGTTATGGGTGTCACTGACGTTGGGGGGAGAAGACACAGACACAGAAGGGGAAGATGGGAGGACACCATGGGTGCGATGGGCTGGCTGGGGGGGGCTGGGTCACACCTCTGCAGTGGGGGAACGGGGCGGGGACGGGAAGAGGAGGAGGAGGGGAAGGAGAGAGAAAAAGAGAACAAGCGATACATCCGCCTGCTGTTGGAACTGCCACCAGCTGGTCCTCTGCCAACTGGATGGCTGGATTCAGCGATGCCAGACGATGACACTGGACCCACGCCACCATTCCTTCCGGAAGTCGTTCAGTGAACTGCTCCAGTGTCACCAGGTTGATGATCCCCTCGGTGTTGCGGTCGTCCACCCTCAGCCACCGCTGGCAGGCATCCAAGTGCTGTTGGCTGAATGCAAATGGCCGGCTCACCTCCTCCAATGTCAGCGTTGTTCCAGGGAGTGGCTAACGCACTGCAGGATGGCTCGCTTCAGGTCTGCGTATACGAGCTGGCTGTCGATGGGGAGCTGCTGCGTGGCGAGCTGCACCTCGCCAGTCAGTAGCGGAAGTAGATGCGCCGCACGCCGCTCGACTGGCCACCCCCATGCTTCAGCCGCTTGCTTAAAGAGCAATATAAAGGCTTCCGGATTGTCATGCGGCCCCATCTTTGTGAGGGTAATGTGGGGAGGGTTCACTGCGGTGGCGGTCGAGGACCCTGCCGACGTGAGCAGTTGCCGGAACGCCTGTCAATCTTCCTGCTGGGCCAGCAGCAAGGCTTCGAAGTGTTGTTCTTGCTCCTTTTGGAGGGCGATCAGCACTTGGCGCTGGTTCTGCTGGGCGGTATTGAGGGCATGGATGAGATCCTTGAATGGAGAGGACTCCATGTGGTGGTTCCTGTCAGTACTCCCAGCTTTTGGCACCACTGTAGCATGTTCCTGATGTGGATGGAGTACTGAAGCATGGTAGGCAGGAGATGGTGTTCACACACACTTTTATTTTTGTAAACTTGCGTTGCTTTTCAGCTTTAATCACTCGTACAGATACACGCACACACACAGAGTTGTGTTCTGGTCAGGAGAGTTCCCTTCCCTTTGCTCTGTCCCTCCTTTTCTATCCTCAACTGCAACACACACACACACACACACACACACACACACACACACACACACACACAACATTAATCGACAACAGGTGTATTGACTTTGCCACTCACCTTCCCTGGCCCTGCCCTCCATTCACAAACTGATGTTTGGCCACGCTCCCACTGTCACAGTACCATACCTTTGTACACTTGTGTTTGTGTACTGCGCTAAATTAGCACGGTGCCTTAGTACCCATATGTTTCTGTACTACACTGTATTAGTGTGGTACCTTAGTACTTTTACATTTCTGTACTGTGCTGAATTAGCATGGTACCTTAGTACTCTTATGTTTCTCTTCTGCACTGACAGTATGGTAAGTTAGTACTCTTACCTTTTTGTACTGCACTGTATTAGTGCAGTACTTTAGTACTCTTACATTTCTTTACTGCACCAAATTAGTATGGAACCTTTAGTACTCTTATATTTCTCTTCTGCGCTGACAGTATGGTAAGTTAGTACTCTTACATTTCTGTACTGTCTCAAATTAGTACGGTACTTTAGTACTCTTACGTTTCTGTACTGCACCAACTTAGTATGGTAAGTGAGTACTCTTACATTTCTGTACTGTCCCGAATTAGTACAGTACTTTAGTACTCTTACGTTTCTGTACTGTGCTGACTTAGTACAGTACCTTAGTAGTCTTTTGTTTCTGTACTGTGCCAAATCAGTGCAGTACCTTAGTACTCTTACATTTCTGTACTACGCTGAATTAGTATGGTACCTTAGTACTTTGATGTTTCTGTACTGCATTTTATTAATACGGTACCTTAGTATTCTTACATTTCTCTACTGTGTCAAATTAGTACAGTACCTTTCTGTACTGTGCTGAATTAGTGTGGTACCTTAGTACTCTTACATTTCTCTCCTGCGCTCCTTCAGTACACCGTGGTCTGGACGGCTTCAATGTTTCTCGGAGAGAGTGATAGACTATTTATATTCCTGAGTGGGTTTGTGATAGAGAGACTTTATCTCTGGTGTGTGTGTGTGTGTGTGTGTGTGTGTGTGGGAGGTGAGGGGGTGGTGAACAGCTGAGTCATGCTTCAGCTTTAGGTCCTGAGAACCAGAGAATGAGGAGCCAAGGGGGGCAGAGAGAGAGAGAGAGAGAGAGAGAGTGTGTGTGTGTGTGTGTGTGTGTGTGTGTGTGTCTGAGAGAGAGAGAGAGAGAGAGAGTGAGTGTGTGTGTGTGTCTGAGAGAGAGAGAGAGAGAGTGAGTGTGTGTGTGTGTCTGAGAGAGAGAGAGAGAGAGAGAGAGAGAGTGTGTGTGTGAATGTGTGAGAGTGAGAGAGTCTCATCTTGTTAACGCTGGAAATCACAAATTGACAAATGATGGGAAAAACTCCAACACTAACGAGAATAAGGCGCTCACCTCAGGAACCCTGGATCCTCAGTGCACTTCAGTAGTGCACTTCAGTAGTGTACATCAGTCATGCAATTCAGTAGTACAATTCAAAAGTGCATTTCAGTAGTGCACTTCAGTAGTGTACATCAGTCATGCACTTCAGTAGTACAATTCAAAAGTGCATTTCAGTAGGACAATTCAATAGTGCACTTTAGTAGTACACTTCAATATTACAATTCCATAGTGCACTTAAGTAGTGTACATCAGTCATGCATTTCAGTAGTGCACTTTTGTAGCGCACTTCAATAGTGCACTTTAGTCATACAATTCAAAAGTGCACTTCAGTAGTGCACTTCAACAGTGCACTTTAGTAGTACAATTCAATAGTGCACTTCAGTAGTGCACTTCGGTATTTCAATTCCATAGTGCACTTTAGTAGTACACTTCAGTCGTGCACTTCAGTAGTTCACTTCAGTCATACAATTCAATAGTGCACTCCAATAGTGCATTTCAGTAGTGTACATCAGTCATGAACTTCAGTAGTACAATTCAGTAGTGCACTTCAGTAATACACTTCAGTTGTGCACTTTAGTAGTACAATTTAATAGTGCATTTCAGTAGTTCACTTCTCCTGGAGTACGCTATAGCACTTTCTGATTACACTCTTAACAGAAAGCCTTTATACAGTTCCCTAAATTTACCTGCTCAGAATATTTCTTTCACTATCCTTGTGAGTACCTTGCTTATATGTTAGTACACCCCTGAGGATGCTGCGTCAGTAGAATGTTCTAGTAGACGGCCTTGGTGCTGTTTTACTGCATTACCCGTAGGTCGCGTTAACCGACAATTGTCCATCATTGATGGATTTTTTTTTAGCTATGACGGAAAAATCTGAAGGCCGTCGGTCATTTTGACGGATGTTTACCGTTACCATTACCAATAACAATAATAGCCTAATAATAACAATAATAAAACATAATGAAACGTATAATTGAAATGATTGGCAAGTTGTGGCAGAGTTTTCTTACATACAGTATACATAGTCTTCACTGCCGTCACTTTCAATCTGAGCCGACGTTGCGGCGTCTTGATGTTCAGTGCATCGGCTGCTCATGTATACACTGCAGCCACTGCGCAAGGCTGTTCCGCCCATCGCGCTCCTCACCGCGCTCTCACTTTTCTAACCACTAGCACAGTGAGATGGATTAATGTTTCCCTTCTCTGCAGAAGACACATCATTTTTGCTATTAAAAAAAGAGATGCATTGGGTTGTTTGTGTCGTTTCCCTGCCTGTACAATAGCGCTCATTTAGGATAGCTGTTTTCTTGTTTTTAAAATGAAACAAATGCCGATTTATTGTATTCTTCCCCAGCAAGCTTAGGAACATCACTGCTCGAATATCTGCTAAACTATCATTTTAATGAGAGCACGGGTAGACAAACTAACATTTAAACATAACTTCGTTTTATTTAAGACCTTCCGTGTCAGGTTCCAGGCTCCGCCGAGCCGAGCCGAGCCGAGCCGCGGGGTGCAGCTGCGCCACTGGTGCAGAAAGACGGCATGCTGCAGGATTTCCTCCCTATGAAGAGAGTACTAGCAGGGTCGGGAAATCCAACTTTCAGAGGCTCTTGCCGGCTTCTGATCACTTCCCTGGGAGAAATGTTTCCCGACTTCAGAACTTTGGCTGAAGTGGCGCTGGTTATTCCAGTCTCCAGTGTCGCAGCAGAGCGCGGGTTCAGCCTTCAGAATAAAATTAAAACGTCAATGAGAAGTCGTCTGTCCGAGGCAAAGACGCAAAATTTAATGACAATTGCCTCGGCAGCAGTCTCCATTGACGACTTTGATTATGCACAAGCGAGCTCCCAATTTAAATCCATGCGGGCCAGAAGGAAGGTTTGAGCTCACGCAAACAGGTCAGATTAGATTGTCACTTAAATCGTTGTAGTGGACTGTTCATATTTTAACTGCAACTGTCTTGCTCTGTTGTAAAATAACATTGTTCATATGCCCGTTAAGGCACAACAGCTGCAATGTTTTTAGCGGAGGGAAAATGGGTTCACAAGTGACCGAACGTCAGAATCTCTGTTCATCTTTTTGCATCATAAATACATAAATAAATTATTAAATAATACAAGCTTGTTCTGTGAATTAATTTTTAAATGAAAATGAGTCCATGAAAACACAAGTTATTAAATATATAGCATTTATAGCCTATATACATTGTCATTTAAAAGTTAAAATAAAATGACAGATAATAATGGACAATGACGGAATTTCTACCACCCTGTCTGTCAAAATGACGGACAATGAAAAAGTCTAACGTAACCACTGATTACCATAAAACAGCGTTTGAGTGTATAATGTTTAGTACTTTGTTCGTATTTTAGTGTATTTCCTGAGCTTGTTGCTTTCATAGAATGATCTAATGCTTGAGTACACTAACTTTAGTACTCCAGGATGCACCATTTAGTGCATCACCTTCCCTTGTTAGATTGGTCTAGTACTTCACACTTAGCGTCACTGTTTTATTGAGGTACTTTTAGCAGAATTCTTTAGGACACTTCCTTCAGTACCGGAGTGCTAGTGTTAGTGCACCATGTGCCTACGTTCCACATAGAACTCCATTACCTGTCCCTCAGTACACCGTGTTAGTCGAGTTCCACACAGGACACATCGCGCTCGTCGAGTTCCACACAGGACACCATTTCCTGGACCTCAGAAATGTTTTCTCTCTCACATACAGTAGTGCTTGAAAGTTTGTGAACCCTTTAGAATTTTCTATATTTCTGTATAAATATGACCTAAAACATCATCAGATTTTCACACAAGTCCTAAAAGTAGATAAAGAGAACCCAGTTAAACAAATGAGACAAAAATATTATACTTGGTCATTTATTTATTGAGGAAAATGATCCAATATTAGATTAGATTAGATAAAACTTTATTGATCCCTTTGGGAGGGTTCCCTCAGGGAAATTAAGAATTATTACATATCTGTGAGTGGCAAAAGTATGTGAACCTCTAGGATTAGCAGTTAATTTGAAGGTGAAATTAGAGTCAGGTGTTTTCAATCAATGGGATGACAATCAGGTGTGAGTGGGCACCCTGTTTTATTTAAAGAACAGGGATCTATCAAAGTCTGATCTTCACAACACGTTTGTGGAAGTGTATCATGGCATGAACAAAGGAGATTTCTGAGGACCTCAGAAAAAGCGTTGTTGATGCTCATCAGGCTGGAAAAGGTTACAAAACCATCTCTAAAGAGTTTGGACTCCACCAATCCACAGTCAGACAGATTGTGTACAAATGGAGGAAATTCAAGACCATTGTTACCCTCCCCAGGAGTGGTCGACCAACAAAGATCACTCCAAGAGCAAGGTGTGTAATAGTCTGCGAGGTCACAAAGGACCCCAGGGTAACTTCTAAGCAACTGAAGGCCTCTCTCACATTGCCTAATGTTCATGAGTCCACCATCAGGAGAACACTGAACAACAATGGTGTGCATGGCAGGGTTGCAAGGAGAAAGCCACTGCTCTCCAAAAAGAACATTGCTGCTCATCTGCAGTTTGCTAAAGATCATGTGGACAAGCTAGAAGGCTATTGGAAAAATGTTTTGCGAATGGATGAGATGAAAATAGAACTTTTTGGTTTAAATGAGAAGCGTTATGTTTGGAGAAAGGAAAACACTGCATTCCAGCATAAGAACCTTATCCCATCTGTGAAACATGGTGGTGGTAGTATCATGGTTTGGGCCTGTTTTGCTGCATCTGGGCCAGGACGGCTTGCCATCATTGATGGAACAATGAATTCTGAATTATACCAGCGAATTCTAAAGGAAAATGTCAGGACATCTGTCCATGAACTGAATCTCAAGAGAAGGTGGGTCATGCAGCAAGACAACGACCCTAAGCACACAAGTCGTTCTACCAAAGAATGGTTAAAGAAGAATAAAAGTGAATGTTTTGGAATGGCCAAGTCAAAGTCCTGACCTTAATCCAATGGAAATGTTGTGGAAGGACCTGAAGCGAGCAGTTCATGTGAGGAAACCCACCAACATCCCAGAGTTGAAGCTGTTCTGTACAGAGGAACGGGCTAAAATTCCTCCAAGCCGGTGTGCAGGACTGATCAACAGTTACCGCAAACGTTTAGTTGCAGTTATTGCTGCACAAGGGGGTCACACCAGATACTGAACGCAAAGGTTCACATACTTTTGCCACTCACAGATATGTAATATTGGATCATTTTCCTCAATAAATAAATGACCAAGTATAATATTTTTGTCTCATTTGTTTAACTGGGTTCTCTTTATCTACTTTTAGGACTTGTGTGAAAATCTGATGATGTTTTAGGTCATATTTATGCAGAAATATAGAAAATTCTAAAGGGTTCACAAACTTTCAAGCACCACTGTATAGACAGCAGTGGAACTAATATACTGGTTAATTTAACGAGCTGGCTCTGACATTCCTAACTAACACAGTTCGCTCCAGTCGGAGTGTTTCCTCAGCTACACCACGTGCTTCCTCATCTCCCCGACGGTCCCTGAGCTGTCACTCAGCCTGTAGCGTTAGTGATCAGTGTTAGTTAGTTAGCTGGTTAATGTTTAACAGGTTAACTAAGTTTACTTCATTAGCAATGTCAGTGTGACACTGAACAGCATGGACCTGAGGATGTGTACGGTTTAACATGTTTCACACACACACACACACACACACACACACTGATCGATTATGTGTGTTTTTCAGAAATGGCAAAGACGATTCTTCCTTCTCTATGAACATGGACTCTTGCGCTATGCTCTTGATGAGATGGTGAGTAAGAGCGTGTGTGTGTGTGTGTGTGTGTGTGTGCCTCTGAAGGTCTGAAGTTTTTGTGTGTAAACAGTAGAAGTTCAGGTACAACTCAGTCCTACAGTCTGTTTCTGTCACATTCTCTCTCTCTCACACACACACACACACACACACACACACACAGAGTCAGTAGTGTGGTGTGTACACCCCAGTATCTCCATCACCACCTGCTGATTTCAGTAAGTTTTTACTCGACACCTTTAGAAACCTCAGAAATCTTACAGAGTTTATAAATTTATTAGCGTGATTAATTTAAAGAGGCTAACTCAAACCTGCGTTTCGAAAGCACGTAACTGCCACTTTGTTCGCTCTCTATGCAGCAAAACCTCCACACGCTCACAGTTAGTGATCCCTTCGAAACTCCTCTCCAACGTTTTGCTCATCTCTGGGTCCTGCATGGAAGCTTTGAACATGAAATTCCTCCTCTTTTCTTTCTTTTGCAGCCGTGAACGATACGGTCGAGGTTGGCTCTGGTCCGTGACGATGGAACAATCGTACAAAAACGTAATGGATCAGTCGGAATATCTTCAATTTCACGTTACGGTTTACGATTTGTGGCCTTGGGTGTATGGCTTTAATAAACTAGTAACTCTAACTTTAATAACTTTACCAAACCTGAGCTAATAGTTTTGCTCAATGAGCTTTAGCGATTTTAAATTTACCAAATTAATTTCAGTAACTTGCTGAAAGTACTTTCACTGAATTTATGAACCGTGTTTAGTCACCTAAATGATGTTTCAAAGCTGCAAGCAAAATAAATGTTGTAATTTTAAAAACAAGATTCTGTAACTTCAGCTAACTGGCTTCGTAACTTTAGGAATTTTACACAACTGGTGATAGTAACTCGGAACCACAGGACCCGCCCCCTACTGTAACCCTAACTATGTAATAGGTGAGAGGCCGCTGGCTACTGAAACGGAGCTCGGCACCGCCCGATGTGCCTTGATGGCACGGGAAGGAAGGTTATAGTAACTTTAGGAATTTTACAAAAGTGGTTGTAGTAACTAGAAACATTAAGAAGATGTTTATTTGGTAAATTTAGTGACATTGTTAACTTAAGAAGCTAGCTTTAATAACTTAATAACAAAGCAGATTTAGTGTCTTTACCACACTGGCTTTAATAACATAATAATGAATACTAAAGAGTAATGTTTCTGTAATTTCAGTAACTTTATTAACTTTGCAAACTAGCTTTAATAACTTTTATTAACTTTACAAAGATGTTTATTGTAATGTTAGAAATATAATTAACTTTAGTAAACTGGTTTTTATAGCGTTAGTCACTTTACCCAGCTGACTTTAGTAAATCCTGTCAATTTTGTAATCTTACAGACTTTACTAACTTTAACTCCGCGAGCTGGCTTTAATAACTGGAGTAAGTTTCCTAACTTCGCAGCCTGATAAACAATCATTTTAGTAACTTTAACCAGCTGTTTGTTTGTAAATAACTTTAGTAACGTTTCCTCAACTGGCTTTAGTAACTTTTAATTTTAGTAACTTTAGATGAATGGGGTTCGTTATATTGCAGGTCAGGTTTCACTTCACTGTTGTTTCAACTTCACTCACTCGTGTTTAGTTTATATGCAGTAGTGCTAAGTGTGTGTGTGTGTGTGTGTGTGTGTGTGTGTGTATGGGTGTGTGAGACAGAGTGAGTGACTGTACAGTGTGTACATATTTGCTGTGTGATATGACCAATGTTGGGCAGCACACTACTGACCTTTAACCACACACACACACACACACACACACACACACACACACACACACACACACACACACACACACACAGTGCCCCACAGTTTGAATGCACATATTTATTTCATTCCAACATTTCTGACACACCGTGTTAATTGTTTTAGTTGTGTTTAATGACACCCGATCCTGAAGCGCTTGAGTCCGACCCGCAGCTCGGCGCTGATCCGACATCAGATCCGATTAAACAAACACACCTCAGTCCTACACTCACACTTCACATCTGCTGAACTGTCTCTCAGATTTCCTTCCATGTTTTGGCGCTCAGTTATTGTTGTGGTTGTGCTTGGTGGATTTGACTGTGTGTGTGTGTGTGTGTGTGTGTGTGTGTGTGTGTGTGTGTGTGTGTGTGTGTTATTTTTAGCTGTGTGGTTGTGTGTAAATAGAGATTTCAGAGTTGGACTCAGACTGAGAACTTACTGTCCAGAGATTCAACTCTTTGCATTCTCAGAATATCTACACACACACACACACACACACACACACGGTTACACCAACGTTTTGTGTATTTAAATGCAGTTCTGTCCTCCTTCGCCTCCTTTCCCCAGCAGCAGCGTCCGGTGCAGTGTGTTTCAGGTTGTTTCTGTCTCCAGGATTTTTTTTTAGTAAGAAAGTAAAATATTAAAAAATAAATATATTACGTTCATTATGTCTTCTTCTTAAATCAAAATAATTAGTTTTCTTTTGTTTCAGACATGTAAAAGTTTTTTCCTTTACCTGACATGTTTCGACGGTGTAACTTGCGTCTTCATCAGAGGGTCACCCGGATGTTGGTGTGTGACGTGCCTTTATAATCAGCTGATGATCAATCATAACCGACCCCACAGAACGCGCAACAGAAGAACAACACATACGGCAAGCTCTGATCACATGTCAATATCCACCATGGGCCATACACAAAGGCGCACAACAAGTGAAAACAAAAGAAAAGACACAGACGAAAAAAGGAAGAAAACAGACAACCCAAAAACAGGAAAGCAAAGCAGTAGTGACTCTACCGTATGTCAGAGGAGTTACAGAACAAATCCAAAGAGCCATGAAAAAACACAACATACAACCACCCGTGAAACCACACACCAAACTGCGACAGCTACTAGTTCACCCTAAGGACAAAATCAACCAACACAGTAAATGTAATGTCATATATGAAATACCATGCCTGTCATGCAATAAAACCTACATTGGGGAGACAGGAAGGAGTTTTAGCATACGAAAAAAGGAACATAAAAAGGAATGTGAAAAAGAAACAGAACAGAGACAAACAAGAGCAAAAAAAGAAAAAGCTATGCAAGAGAACCTGAAATCAGCAATAACGGACCACTGCAGAAGGGAAAATCATATAATGGACTGGGACAATGCTCAGATCATACAGCAAGAGAACAACAGATACCACCGTTGGATCAAGGAGTCAATAGAAATCAGAAAGCGTAGCCCAAGAACAATAAACAGGGATGAGGGGGCGTACGTGCTCTCCCACACCTGGAGCGCCGTCCTGAGGGGGCAACACTGACAGCGGGAGGCGGGACCGACCTGTCAATATTGACAGGGAGGCCACACCTCCATAACATCAGCTGATTACAAAAGCACGTCACACACCAACATCCGGGTGACCCTCTGATGAAGACGGAAGTTACACCGTCGAAACATGTCAGAGGTAAAGGAAAAAAGCTTTTACATGTCTGAAACAAAAGAAAACGAATTATTTTGTTTTAAAGTAAAATATTTGTGCCCTTGGTGTCTTTCACTAAAACGGTTCCCTAAAATATCCATAAGTCTCTTCTGCCACAGTAGTCCGTTACACCTGTAACCCGAAGCGGCTCTGAATTTCACTGTAATTTCAGTTCACTGTAATATTCAATAAATAAAATATTCCTTCATCAGTTCAAGGTCAAAGCCAATGTGTTTTTAAACAGATCACAAGCTTGGGATTCACCCTGCGAGCTGCCTGCTGCGGAGTCGCGTCCCCGAGTCTCGGCTGAGTTACTCACAAAATCTTACTCGTCTGTGTGATGTAATATTGGGGAGGAAAAATAATTTCAGATTTACATCAAGTTTAATCCCGATCTGCATGCAGCTCTGCGTCCGTCTGCACGCACATCACTCCTGCCTTTATTCCTCGTGAACTCGTCGCTGTACCGATATCAAACACGTATCAGGAGGAAGCGCAGAACCGGAGCTCTGTCGTGATACGAGTCACATTTATACAGCGCTTGTACACACTGAGGTAATTACGTTATAAAACCACATCAATATCTTTACTCACTTCTTCACCCCTTTTCGCTCTCCTGAGTCTCACCTGAATAAGTCTCAAAGTCTGGATCACTTCACAACCTCCCACACATCACGGGTAAACAGCACAGCTTACCCTTTCTCGAGATCCGGGCGGGTTCTCTGTGCGTTAAAGCATCGTTGAGTGATCTGGCTTTGAATCACCGCAAATAAAACGATGACCTTTATTTCAGTTAAACACGAAACACATACACTCACCGGTCACTTTATTAGGAACACCCCACCTGCTGCGGTTTTCTGCGGTTCTCTAATCAGCCGATCGCAGTGCATCAGATCATACAGATCCAAATCAGGAGCTTCAGTTAATGTTCAATCAGAACGTGATCTCACAGTGTGACTTTCTCTCACTGTGGTCTGGGTGCTGGTTTGATCCAGATGGACTGGTTTGAGTATTTCAGAAGCTGCTGATCTCCTGGGGTTTTCACACACAACAGTCTCTAGAGTTTACACAGAATGGTGCAGAAAACAAAAAACACTGAGTGAGTGAGCGACAGTTCTGTGGGTGGAAAAGTTGATAAGAGAGGGTCAGAGGGAAATGGACAGGAAGATATAGTAACTCATATAATCACTCTTTACAACCGTGGTGAGCAGAAACGCATCTCAGCATGAACCAGCAGAAGAACACACTGGGTTCCACTCCTGCAGCCAAGAACAGGGATCTTACAACCAACAACACGTTCCTATTAAAGTGGCCGGAGAGTGGATTATCACACATTTCTAAGTCGTGGAGTTTCCCATGATCATGGTTCTGATGGTTCCAGACTCCACCCAATCTCCTCGACACCATTCTGTAAAGATCTCCATCTCTACTGCCAGCATGTTACAGTGAGATACATGGAAAACATTACAGTTCCATAAGACGTGATCATTATTTCCTTGATGTAAAGGTTAATATAAAGAGTGGGCAGGTGTTATCGTACCAAACGATGGAAGATCTGGATAAACTAGAGTCTTCTGGGAAAAAATAAATATATAAATAAACCAAGATGCGGCAGGTACGGCTCTTATACTGACCAAGAAAAGAGCTGAACAGTAAAGGGAGTGAAGTTACTCTGAAAGGGCCGGGGGTTCATGGGGTAATTATCATCTCTCATTTATTTATTTATTTATTTTACTGTTGTGTAAAATTGATCACCAGCCGTATTTGTGTATTGAGTGTATGGTTTTTGATTTTTAATTAACCATTTGAATTATGGAGAAATGTGAGATTTTGCGATGTACTGTTTAGTTTCCTAAAGAATCCTGATGACATCAGTTAGTTGTAAGAACAGATTGTGGAGGTGATGCAGCTGGAACATTCATTCGGAATTCTTGGAATTTATTACAGAAACACCACCTAATGAAGACTTTTAAGCTAGCTATAAATAATCTCCTTTAGTCATCTTAGCAGATTAGGTCATTATGTAACAAAGTAATATCCATCCATCCAACCAACCAACCAACCAACCAACCAACCAACCAACCAACCAACCAACGTGAAGCTGGAGCCAATTTCAACTGACTTCCAACCATCACCCTCACGCCATCCAACCAACCAACCAACCAACCAACCAACCAACGTGAAGCTGGAGCCAATTTCAACTGACTTCCAACCATCACCCTCACGCCATCCAACCAACCAACCAACCAACCAACCAACCAACCAACCAACGTGAAGCTGGAGCCAATTTCAACTGACTTCCAACCATCACCCTCACGCCATCCAACCAACCAACCAACGTGAAGCTGGAGGCAATTTCAACTGACTTCCAACCATCACGCTCACGCCTCTGGAGGATTTAGAGTAACCAGTTGACCCGAATCCACACGTCTTTGGACTGTAGGAAGAAACCGGAGAACCCAGAGGAAACCCACACAGGCATGAGAAGAACATTCAGATTCGAACTCAGAACCTTCTTGCTGTGAGGTGACTGCACCACTGAGCTGCCCGTAAAGTAATGTTTTATTCTAAAATACTGATATGCTGATATTATTCAGCCTTTTGGAGCATTCTGCGGATGGGTATACAGCGCAGTCGGAGTCTGCGTCTCCACTGGGGTTTTTACAGCAGTTCTTGCTGTGAGGCGACAGCGCTAACCGCCACACCGCCGTGCCGCCGGGATTCGATTATAATGTTATTATATGTGACAACAGCAGCGTTTGCATTTTGTCATGTATGAACACGTTTATAATTCCGTTTAAACTGCAACAGCATGAATGGGGAAAACCATGATGCTTTAAATAAAAGTGAAATCTCAGTAACTCGGAGACGCTGATGATAAATAACATCAATATCCAAATATCTGAGTCGTCGGATTAGAGTCGCAAATCTGCGTTCGAGTCTGATCCTTATTTTGGAGGATCCAAAGAGGCATTGCAGATACGCATCACCTCCGGAAGAAGGAATTTCCGTAATTCCAGGATAATGACCGGCTGTTGCGCTGCCGAGCGACAGCGTGTCATTAACACACAGCGTTTTTGGCGTAGGTGTTTTGGTTGCCGAGGTGATGTGGACTGTCTGTACGCTACAAGTCTTTTATAAACAACAGCTGTACAATCAGCTCGGACCTCTATCACAGGACTTTTACTTTCTGTAACATCAGAGCGTTCATTTATTTTTATTCTTAATAATTATAGGGGGAGGTTAAAGGTGAAATAAATTAAAGATCGTCTTTAACGTCTGAACGGAACGCAGGTTTAGTGTCGACCTGCGCCGAGCGTAAATTCTGCTGCAGTTCTTATTTTGTTAGAAATATTCAGATCAAATGAGGCAGAAACTCAGAAACACATGGTGTGTGTGTGTGTGTGTGTGTGTGTGGTATGTGATTTGGCCTAAACTTTGCAGAGGCCCAGTAGAATGCAGAACACTGGCAGTGTGTGTGTGTGTGTGTGTGTGTGTGTGTGTGTGTGGTTTTCTTTGGCTCTGCCTGTTGTACGTTGGCAGTGTGTGTATGTGTGAGGAGTGTGTGGGTGAGTGTGTGGGTGCTGAAAGCTTCAGCTGGAGCTCCACAGCGTGTGTGTGTGTGTGTGTGTGTGTGTGTGTGTGTAGGGGGTGGGGGGTTGAAAGCTTTGAGATTTTCTCTCTCTGCTTTTACAGATAATAGACTGGAGTCACAGTCAAGAGCTCTTATGCAAGAAGCTATTCATCTGTGTGTGTGTGTGTGTGTGTGTGGGGTTTAGCACTGTTTGTGAGGAATGGAAGTCCCTATAATGACGGGAATACACAGCTGTATTTCTACTGCAGGAACTATTTGAGGAACTCGCGGCGAGAGGAATTCTTGCCCTTGAATACTCGCTAGTTTGTGTTCCAGAGTCGTTACTGCTCTACAGAAAAGGAATGCGGGGCGGAGCTTGCTGTATGGAACGTCGCTGATTGGTTCAAAAGACTGAACTACTTGCCTGGCATTTAAAAAAGCAAAATCAAAACAGTCAATAACAGCAAAAACAATTAAAAAACAGCTTCCTTCTTGGCCGTCGTTATTTGCCAGACGGTGGTGCTTTTTCAGCGCTGGGGTGTCAGACTTGTTCCCCAGTTTACCGCCGCAGTGAAACAAACACGAACCATTCTGAACCAGTGTAGTTTTGGTTCAGGAGAGCTTAGAGCTAGTTTAGTCCTCCAGAAAGTTCTGGAACATTTTGTTGCAATGAGAGGGCAAGTTAGTTCTGTTATCTTTTTTTTTTCGTTTCCGTTTCCGGTTGAGAGTACATCGTGCGCGTTCTGGCTGCCGCTTCTCACCGGAGCTCTTATTTTATTTCTTTTTCTATTTTCTTTTTCTGTGTGTTTGTGTAGTTTGATGTTTGTTTGAGTGTTTTGTCCGCCGGTTGTGGTGAAGCTCCGGACCCAGTTTTGGGCGTCGGTTCCCTCCAGGCCTTGGTTCGCTGTGGGCGGTGCCTGTGCTCCCAGCTGTGGACTGCAGTGAGCTCATTGCTCAATTTACATCGTGGTTGTCCAGCGCTCTGTGCTTTAACGCTTGGCGTGATGTTCCGAGCGATGTTGCTCGGTGGTGTCACGGCAGCTGTGCAGGCGGTTTGGGACACACCAGCGCTCTGCGTGGCGGAGCTTCTCTGCTCGCTGTGTGGATCCATGGTGTGGTGTTCGAGCGATGTTGCTGACGGCGACATGGCAGCGGTGCTGGAGATGTGGGACTTGTTTTCGTGCGCCTTTTGGTGGGACTGTGGCTGCTACACCACGGGAATTACATCCTGACCCCTACTTGGTGGACTTTTTACTTTTTATCTTTTATTATATTTTATTTATTTATTTATTTATTTTCTTTCCTTGTCTATATTGTAAAGCGTCCTTGGGTTTTTTGAAAGGCGCTATATAAATGTAACTTATTATTATTATTATTGTAGGCGGCACGGTGGTGTAGTGGTTAGCGCTGTCGCCTCACAGCAAGAAGGTCCGGGTTCGAGCCCCGTGGCCGGCGAGGGCCTTTCTGTGTGGAGTTTGCATGTTCTCCCCGTGTCCGCGTGGGTTTCCTCCGGGTGCTTCGGTTTCCCCCACAGTCCAAAGACATGCAGGTTAGGTTAACTGGTGACTCTAAATTGAGCGTAGGTGTGAATGTGAGTGTGAATGGTTGTCTGTGTCTATGTGTCAGCCCTGTGATGACCTGGCGACTTGTCCAGGGTGAACCCCGCCTTTCACCCGTAGTCAGCTGGGATAGGCTCCAGCTCGCCTGCGACCCTGTAGAACAGGATAAAGCGGCTACAGATAATGAGATGAGATTATTATTATTATTATTATTATTATTATTATTATTATGTGTCATGATAATGGTCCCACAAACACAGTGTGAACAGTTAGCTGGTTCCTATAATAACATCTGCACTGAGGATCATAGACAAGGCGAGTTTATTTCTATAGCGCATTTCATACCCAGTGGCAGTTCAATGTGCTTTACAGAGCTAAAGGCAAAACAGTAAACGATAGAAAATAAAATTACATAAAATAAAGGGGGAAGAAGAGAGAAAAAATAAGAATTAAACAATAGTAGAAATAAAATAATAAAATGAAGTAAAAGTTCAGTAAAAAACAGCAGAATGAAATGGAATAAAAGTTAAGTAAAGTTTAAAACATGTAAAGATGATGATATTTATCAGTTAGCAGAAAGCATCTGAGAACAGCTTGGACTTTAGTCTAGATTTGAAGCTGCCAACAGCAGGAGCATTTTTAATGTCCTCTGGCAGTTGGTTCCATAGCTGCACTGCATAGTAGCTAAAAGCTGCTTCACCACACTTTGTTTTAACAACAGGTTTTAATAGTAAATTTTTCTGTTTTGATCTGGTAGATCTGATTGGGTTAGGCCGCTGCAACATATCAGAGAGGTAATTGGGCCCAGTACCATTTAGAGATTTGTACACCAGCAGCAATGCTTTAAAGCCAATTCTGTAGCTTACTGGAAGCCAGTGAAGGGACCTTAGGTGGGGTTTACATTAGACCGTATCAGAGGATCATCAGATTAACGTTTTTAAAAACGATTAGCGTGCACACAGCAACGCCAATACACGATTCGCGTGCACACAGCAACGCCAATACACGGATACGCTAATCACATGACTAATTCAGCACGTAAGTTGAAATGTGTCAGTGCGGCTCATCGCTTCCTCCTCAGCGGCTGCGCTCCAAATCACTCCGCCCTGAACAGCGAGTGCCCTCTGGAGGGTGCGCACTCCGGCCCTGCGCAGCTCACAGAGCGCGCGAGTGAAGCGCACGAGCAGTGATTCGGGACTGAGCCGCTGTGCGCAAGTCACTTACCACTTGCAAGTGGAAGGATGGCAAGCCTAAAGACAATCATAACTACACAATGGGCAGTATTTGCATCAGTATTTGCAGTATTTTCATACTTTTATACTCTTTAATGAAAGGTGATACAAGGCGGAAGTCCGCGCCGTTTTTCAGCAGTCGCGTCACATGACCAACGCCAGCGAATCAGGAAGGTGGATGTCACAGTGACGTTGTCCAATGAGACGCCAGCTAGAGCTCAGCACAGCGTATCCGCGTATTCTCAATGTTTACACAGCACCGGAGCTGACACGATCTGGATTGAATACGTGGACCCTGGCGGATTCCCGTTTCCCGGCGTTTCCAGGCGTTTTAATGTAAATGGACAGTGCATCCGCGAAGAAAACGAGACAGATACGGTCTAATGTAAACGTAGCCTTAGAATTGGAGTAATGTGCTCTGTTCTTTTTGTTTGTGTGAGAGAGAACCCTAGCTGCTGCATTTTGAACCAGCTGAAGTCGTTTGATGGTCTTTTTTGGCAGGCCTGTGAAAAGGCCATTGCAGTAATCAACCCTACTAGAGATGAAGGCATGTATCAGTTTTTCCAGATCATAGAGCTGGGCTGAGGGTTTTGTAGCCACACCACTGATCCTAGAGCAGCACTGAGGATCCCAGAACTTTAACGAGGATTGTCGAGCAGCACTGAGGATTCTAGAGCCATCTTGAGGCTCATGGAGCCACGCTGAGGATCCTAGAGCATCACTGAGCACTCTAGAGGCATACTAGGAATTCTAGTGCTTCATTGAGGATTGTAGATCATAGAGGAATGAGTATTCTAGAGCAGCACTCTGGATTCTACAGCTTTATTGAGGATCGTTAATCTGTACTGAGGAGTCTAGAGCTGGATGGAGTATTACAGAGTTCTACTGAGGAGTCTAGAGCCGTACAGAGGATCATGGCACCACACTGAGGTTTCTAGAGACATACTCTGGATTCTGGAGCTTTATAAAATATTATAAAGTCATACTTGGGGTTGTCGAGCCAGATAGAGGATCACAGAGCCAGACTGTGGATTCTGGACCCGTATAGAGGGTCATAAAGCCATGCTGAAGATTCGAGAGACTTCTAGAGGATAATAGAGCCGCAGTGAGGATTCTCGAGTCCGATAAAGGATTATATAGCCTTACTCTTGATTCCAGAGCCATATAGAGGATCTTGGAGCCATACTCTTGATTTTACAGCCATATAAAGGATCATTGAGCCACACTGAGGATCCTAGAGCATCACTGAGGATTCTAGTGCTTTACCAAGGATTGCCAATCGTAGATGAATGAGTATTCTAGAGCAGCACTGTAGATACTAGAGCTGTATTGAGGATTGTAAACCTGTACTGAGCCATATGGAGTATTACAGAGCTCTACTGAGGATTCTAGAGCCATACTCTTGATTTTAGAGCCTTTATATGATCATAGAATGATGCACTTGATTCTTATGTTTTAGATTCTAGAGCCGTACAGAGGATTATAGAGCCATACTGTGGATTCTAGTGCCATGTCCATTACAGGCATTTAGCAGATGCTCTTATCGAGAGCGACATAGAACAAGTTTAACAATTTTTACCTTATCTTCATGCCTTGGAAGTGGGAGGAAACCCACACAGACACGGGGAGAACATGCAAGCTCCACACGGAGAGGCCCCCGACAGCTATGAAGTTCAAACCTGAAACCTTCTTGCTGTGAAGTGACAGTGATGACCACTGCACCACCGTGCCATCAGTATTGAGGATCATCATCTGGATTCTGAAGTCTTATAGAGTATAATAGAGCCACACAGAGGATTCTAGAGGCATAGAGAGGCTCATAGAGCTGCATGGAGGATTCTAGATGCGTATATATGACCATACAGCCATATTCTGCATTCTTAAGACTTACAGAGGATTCTAGAGCTGCGTTGTTAAGGAGGACCACAGTGGTGCACTAAGGGACCACTCTGAAAATTGTGCATCTGTATTATGGACTGTACCGAGATGTCTAATGCTGCATAGAAGTTCATTTCCCTGAGGATCATATCAGGGTTTTCATTAGTAACCGATTGCCGATCGAAATCATCGCTTGTAATGACGTCTGAATCGGTTGTTTTTCGGCCAAATGCAATTTTCCCGTAATCGTTCGAACTTTCTTGTCGGACTTCTTTGATAAGGAACGCCATTACTTGCGCGCCGTTGGGTTGCTGAGGCTGTGTACATGTGACTAGATAAAAGGTGGGAACCGATTGGCTAATCCTTCTTATATCGTCCAATCATTTAGCGCATATTAAATTATAGCATATCACGTGGTTCCCACATGGTAAGATGGCGACCCTGTCCTGTGTGGTATAGCGTGATGGCGACCGCGAAAAAACGAAAGCGAATGTTGTTCGATTTCGGCTTCGCAGAAAAAACTGGTAAGTCTCGCGGAAAATACCCAGCAGTGTTCTCCACAGGTGCTTTTAAAGTGGCGCACCGCCACCCTTCCCTTGGCCAAAAAAGAAAAAGTAACTTCATCATTATTCACCAAATAAATCGTAAAATATTCACTGTATTATAATTTTGTAACTATTTAACACGCAGAAGACCATTAAACGAATGCATACGGGGCGACCTGAAGTGGCCAAAATAACGAGCCAGCAGCTAAATAACTCTGCAGGTGTTTGTAGCGTTATTGTGCAACGGGTACGCTTATCTGTCGTCTTTTCTGACCCTACACCATTACAGTAATCATATAACAGCACACACACTAGTTAAGTTCAGGTCTTTTATTTTGTGTATCTGTGATTGTGTAGGCGAGAGCTGCATTTTCCCGCTGCTTCAGTGTTTGTTTACTGCAGGACTTCTGGGCTCCTGGGTCAAAGGACCCGAACTACGGAGGCCGGGTGGCTTTGTAGTGCCAGTCTCGGGCACGCGCACCAGCTGGTGCATGGATTGGAGTGGTTTCACCCAATCAACATTAATTATGTGTATTGAAAAAATATATGCATTTATTGTAATCGGGTATTTTGTTTGTGGATGGAAGTTCATTTATTTTTCTCACACAAAGAAATATAATTAACTCAGGGACGCGCGACAGGCGCATCAGTCTCAACTGAAATGTCAGACGAGTCTCACATTGACAATAAAGATATGTACAGTAAGAATGCGTTAATTTTCTGTAAAATGATTTTAACAATGATTTAGCATTTCCTATCCATTTATCGGCCAGTTTCACTGTCAAAAAAGCCCAAAGTCCGTCAGCTTCAGGGGGATTTTGTCCCCCTGGCCCCCCACTGGGGCCCCGCCCCCCCACCACCTTTAATTTTTGAAAAGTGGAGAACCCTGCCCAGTTTACATGCATGTTTGTCGTTATACATTCGATTTCTTCGTTCTGCAAGCGTTTGTGTTGTTCTGATTTCCCACATCTTGATTGGGCTTTGTGGCGTACGAACTGTAATCGCCATGAGACCCAGGAATGACTGTTGAATTTCTGTTCCAGATGGACCATGGAGAGCTAACGATTGGCTGTTAGAAATTGCGAAATTGGTTTTCGGCCGGGGGCTTCACCCCTCTGGTCCCCCCACCAGGGTGTTGCCCTGGACCCACACGGGGGCCTAGACGGCCCCCATGACCCCTGACCTAATCTGTTAGTTCTCACATTTCATCTGTTGTTTTCCATACTAATGAAAACCCTGCGTATTCTCTGTGTGACTCTGTGATTCTTCCCTGGAATACTCTGGGTGGATCTGGAGAATTGAGACTTATTGGACTGGAATGCTTCTGACTTGAAACCGTTATTTGAGAACGTTTATTGGAACACACTCCTCATGTGAGATGATGCTGGTGTTTGGAAACAGTGGACCTTCTTGAAGAACACCTTTCTACTCATGAAAGGGTGGAATGATCAGGTTGGAGACCTTCTTTTCCCGTCCATCACCAGTACAACCTCATATCTTTTAAAGGACAGCAAGAAGGACAGACAAAGATAGTCAGCGAAAGCAAAAAGGAGAGAACAGGAAGCAAGAAATTATACAGAAACCTGAAAGAGAAAGAAGGATAAAGAAAGAATGGTTGAGAGACAGATGAGTAAACATGTTCTTTCTTTTATCTCTGATTGAATAGAAATAGGAATTAATTTACATTCATCTGTGTGTGTGTGTGTGTGTGTGTGTGTGTGTGTGTGTGTGTGTGGAGGAAGTGTCTAAGATAAAATAATGTGAACTAGATATGAAGTACCACTTCAGTGTGTGTGTTTGAACAAGTGAGCACATTTTGTGTGTGTGTGTGTGTGTGTGTGTGTGTGTGTGTGTGTGTGTGTGTTCCAGGCACAGCACCACCTGCAATGGACAGCAGCTCTGTACACACTGCTGGTACTGACAGCAAGGACACACACACACACACACACACACACACACACACACACACACACACACACGCTCAGGCTAATAAGCAGCTGTGTGTAGGTGTTCACTGAGCCTTTTTCACTCTTATGATGTCATCAGTGTGAGTCAGAGGTGAACCGGTGCTTTATGATGACCTGCAACTTTAGAACAGAGCACTAGAGTACTAACATGAGAGAATCTCTCTCTTTCTCTCTCTTTCTCTCTGTCCTGCACACACTCATTTTCTAAACATACCCCAAGACCAGAGCTCAGCTTTACACCCACTCTCTAATTATCTAACTCTCTCTCTCTCTCTCTCTCTCTCTCTCTCTCTCACACACAAACACACCACACACAGCGTATTGCCCTAAACACATTCTTCTCTTGCTGCCTCCTACGTTCTCACAGGAACAGCTATATAATCTCACACACAACACACACACACACACACACACACACACACACACACGTTGTGTTGTGTGTACTAAGAGTGATGTGATTGCTGTCTTCCCTCCTGTTAAAGTGAATCTGTCGTTCTGATGGTGTAAAGTTCAACATTGCGATCTACTTACCTTTCACAAAAACAGTCAGCTGAGATGGACTTATTTAAATAATTAATGAGCTCTCTTTAAATTAATGGCTCTCTTTAAACAGAACGATCAGCCAGACTCTCTTTAAACAAAATGATCAGCCAGACTCTCTCTAAACAAAATGATCAGCCAGACTCTCTTTAAACAAAATGATCAGCCAGACTCTCTCTAAACAAAATGATCAGCCAGACTCTCTTTAAACAAAATGCTCAGCCAGACTCTCTTTAAACAGAATGATCAGCCAGACTCTCTTTAAACAAAATGATCAGCCAGACTCTCTCTAAACAAAATGATCAGCCAGACTCTCTTTAAACAAAATGCTCAGCCAGACTCTCTTTAAACAGAATGATCAGCCAGACTCTCTTTAAACAAAATGATCAGCCAGACTCTCTCTAAACAAAATGCTCAGCCAGACTCTCTTTAAACAGAATGATCGGCCAGACGCTCTCTAAACAAAATGCTCAGCCAGACTCTCTTTAAACAGAATGATCGGCCAGACTCTCTCTAAACAAAATGATCAGCCAGACTCTCTTTAAACAAAATGATCAGCCAGACTCTCTCTAAACAAAATGATCAGCCAGACTCTCTTTAAACAAAATGCTCAGCCAGACTCTCTTTAAACAGAATGATCAGCCAGACTCTCTTTAAACAAAATGATCAACCAGACTCTCTCTAAACAAAATGATCAGCCAGACTCTCTCTAAACAAAATGATCAGCCAGACTCTCTCTAAACAAAATGATCAGCCAGACTCTCTCTAAACAAAATGATCAGCCAGACTCTCTCTAAACAAAATGATCAACCAGACTCTCTTTAAACAAAATGATCAACCAGACTCTCTTTAAACAAAATGATCAACCAGACTCTCTTTAAACAGAATGATCAGCCAGAATCTCTTTAAACAGAATGATCAGCCAGACTCTCTTTAAACAGAATGATCAGCCAGACTCTCTTTAAACAAAATGATCAGCCAGACTCTCTTTAAACAAAATGATCAGCCAGACTCTCTTTAAACAGAATGATCAGCCAGACTCTCTTTAAACAGAATGATCAGCCAGACTCTCTCTAAACAAAATGATCAGCCAGACTCTCTTTAAACAAAATGATCAACCAGACTCTCTTTAAACAAAATGATCAGCCAGACTGTCTCTAAACAAAATGATCAACCAGACTCTCTTTAAACAAAATGATCAACCAGACTCTCTTTAAACAAAATGATCAGCCAGACTGTCTCTAAACAAAATGATCAACCAGACTCTCTTTAAACAAAATGATCAGCCAGACTCTGTCTAAACAAAATGATCAACCAGACTCTCTTTAAACAAAATGATCAACCAGACTCTCTTTAAACAAAATGATCAACCAGACTCTCTTTAAAGAAAATGATCAGCCAGACTGTCTCTAAACAAAATGATCAACCAGACTCTCTTTAAACAAAATGATCAACCAGACTCTCTTTAAACAAAATGATCAACCAGACTCTCTTTAAAGAAAATGATCAGCCAGACTGTCTCTAAACAAAATGATCAGCCAGACTCTCTTTAAACAAAATGATCAGCCAGACTCTCTTTAAACAAAATGATCAGCCAGACTCTCTCTAAACAAAATGATCAGCCAGACTCTCTTTAAACAAAATGATCAGCCAGACTCTCTCTAAACAAAATGATCAACCAGACTCTCTCTAAACAAAATGATCAGCCAGACTCTCTCTAAACAAAATGATCAACCAGACTCTCTTTAAACAAAATGATCAGCCAGACTCTCTTTAAACAGAATGATCAGCCAGACTCTCTTTAAACAAAATGATCAGCCAGACTCTCTTTAAACAGAATGATCAGCCAGACTCTCTTTAAACAAAATGATCAGCCAGACTCTCTTTAAACAAAATGATCAGCCAGACTCTCTTTAAACAGAATGATCAGCCAGACTCTCTCTAAACAAAATGATCAGCCAGACTCTCTTTAAACAAAATGATCAGCCAGACTCTCTCTAAACGAAATGATCAGCCAGACTCTCTTTAAACGAAATGATCAGCCAGACTCTCTTTAAACAAAATGATCAACCAGACTCTCTTTAAACAAAATGATCAGCCAGACTCTCTTTAAACAGAATGATCAGCCAGACTCTCTTTAAACAAAATGATCAGCCAGACTCTCTTTAAACAGAATGATCAGCCAGACTCTCTTTAAACAAAATGATCAGCCAGACTCTCTTTAAACAAAATGATCAGCCAGACTCTCTTTAAACAAAATGATCAGCCAGACTCTCTTTAAACAAAATGATCAACCATACTCTCTTTAAACAAAATGATCAGCCAGACTCTCTCTAAACAAAATGATCAACCAGACTCTCTTTAAACAAAATGATAAGCCAGACTCTCTTTAAACGAAATGATCAGCCAGACTCTCTTTAAACAGAATGATCAGCCAGACTCTCTTTAAACAAAATGCTCAGCCAGACTCTCTTTAAACAGAATGATCAGCCAGACTCTCTTTAAACAAAATGCTCGGCCAGACTCTCTTTAAACAGAATGATCGGCCAGACTCTCTCTAAACAAAATGATCGGCCAGACTCTCTTTAAACAGAATGATCGGCCAGACTCTCTCTAAACAAAATGATCAGCCAGACTCTCTTTAAACAAAATGATCAACCAGACTCTCTTTAAACAAAATGATCAGCCAGACTCTCTCTCAACAAAATGATCAACCATACTCTCTTTAAACAAAATGATCAACCAGACTCTCTTTAAACAAAATGATCAACCAGACTCTCTTTAAACAAAATGATCAACAAGACTCTCTTTAAACAAAATGATCAGCCAGACTCTCTTTAAACAGAATGATCAGCCAGACTCTCTTTAAACAGAATGATCAGCCAGACTCTCTTTAAACAGAATGATCAGCCATACTCTCTTTAAACAAAATGATCAGCCAGACTCTCTTTAAACAAAATGATCAGCCAGACTCTCTTTAAACAGAATGATCAGCCAGGCTCTCTTTAAACAGAATGATCAGCCAGACTCTCTTTAAACAGAATGATCAGCCAGACTCTCTTTAAACAGAATGATCAGCCATACTCTCTTTAAACAAAATGATCAGCCAGACTCTCTTTAAACAAAATGATCAGCCAGACTCTCTTTAAACAGAATGATCAGCCAGGCTCTCTTTAAACAGAATGATCAGCCAGACTCTCTAAACAGAATGATCAGCCATACTCTCTTTAAACAAAATGATCAGCCATACTCTCTTTAAACAAAATGATCAGCCAGACTCTCTTTAAACAGAATGATCAGCCATACTCTCTTTAAACAAAATGATCAGCCAGACTCTCTCTAAACAAAATGATCAACCAGACACTCTTTAAACAAAATGCTCAGCCAGACTCTCTTTAAACAGAATGATCAGCCAGACTCTCTTTAAACAAAATGCTCAGCCAGACTCTCTTTAAACAGAATGATCAGCCAGACTCTCTTTAAACAAAATGATCAGCCAGACTCTCTCTAAACAAAATGATCAACCAGACTCTCTTTAAACAAAATGATCAACCAGACTCTCTTTAAACAAAATGATCAGCCAGACTCTCTCTAAACAAAATGATCAACCAGACACTCTTTAAACAAAATGATCAACCAGACTCTCTTTAAACAAAATGATCAGCCAGACTCTCTTTAAACAAAATGATCAACCAGACTCTCTCTAAACAAAATGATCAGCCAGACTCTCTTTAAACAAAATGCTCAGCCAGACTCTCTTTAAACAGAATGATCAGCCAGACTCTCTTTAAACAAAATGATCAGCCAGACTCTCTCTAAACAAAATGATCAACCAGACTCTCTTTAAACAAAATGATCAACCAGACTCTCTTTAAACAAAATGATCAACCAGACTCTCTTTAAACAAAATGATCAGCCAGACTGTCTCTAAACAAAATGATCAACCAGACTCTCTTTAAACAAAATGATCAGCCAGACTGTCTTTAAACAAAATGATCAACCAGACTCTCTTTAAACAAAATGATCAACCAGACTCTCTTTAAACAAAATGATCAACCAGACTCTCTTTAAACAAAATGATCAGCCAGACTGTCTTTAAACAAAATGATCAACCAGACTCTCTTTAAACAAAATGATCAACCAGACTCTCTTTAAACAAAATGATCAGCCAGACTCTCTTTAAACAAAATGATCAGCCAGACTCTCTTTAAACAAAATGATCAGCCAGACTCTCTCTAAACAAAATGATCAACCAGACTCTCTTTAAACAAAATGATCAACCAGACTCTCTTTAAACAAAATGATCAACCAGACTCTCTTTAAACAAAATGATCAGCCAGACTCTCTCTAAACAAAATGATCAGCCAGACTCTCTCTAAACAAAATGATCAACCAGACTCTCTCTAAACAAAATGATCAGCCAGACTCTCTCTAAACAAAATGATCAGCCAGGCTCTCTTTAAACAAAATGATCAGCCAGAGACTCTTTAAACAAAATGATCAGCCAGACTCTCTTTAAACAGAATAATCAGCCAGACTCTCTTTAAACAAAATGATCAGCCAGACTCTCTCTAAACAAAATGATCAGCCAGGCTCTCTTTAAACAAAATGATCAGCCAGGCTCTCTTTAAACAAAATGATCAGCCAGACTCTCTCTAAACAAAATGATCAACCAGACTCTCTCTAAACAAAATGATCAGCCAGACTCTCTCTAAACAAAATGATCAGCCAGGCTCTCTTTAAACAAAATGATCAGCCAGACTCTCTCTAAACAAAATGATCAGCCAGACTCTCTCTAAACAAAATGATCAGCCAGACTCTCTTTAAACAAAATGCTTAGCCAGACTCTCTTTAAACAGAATGATCAGCCAGACTCTCTTTAAACAGAATGATCAGCCAGACTCTCTTTAAACAAAATGATCAGCCAGACTCTCTCTAAACAAAATGATCAGCCAGACTCTCTTTAAACAAAATGCTCAGCCAGACTCTCTTTAAACAGAATGATCAGCCAGACTCTCTTTAAACAAAATGATCAGCCAGACTCTCTCTAAACAAAATGCTCAGCCAGACTCTCTTTAAACAGAATGATCGGCCAGACGCTCTCTAAACAAAATGCTCAGCCAGACTCTCTTTAAATAGAATGATCGGCCAGACTCTCTCTAAACAAAATGATCAGCCAGACTCTCTTTAAACAAAATGATCAGCCAGACTCTCTCTAAACAAAATGATCAGCCAGACTCTCTTTAAACAAAATGCTCAGCCAGACTCTCTTTAAACAGAATGATCAGCCAGACTCTCTTTAAACAAAATGATCAACCAGACTCTCTCTAATCAAAATGATCAGCCAGACTCTCTCTAAACAAAATGATCAGCCAGACTCTCTCTAAACAAGATCAGCCAGACTCTCTCTAAACAAAATGATCAGCCAGACTCTCTCTAAACAAAATGATCAACCTGACTCTCTTTAAACAAAATGATCAACCAGACTCTCTTTAAACAAAATGATCAACCAGACTCTCTTTAAACAGAATGATCAGCCAGAATCTCTTTAAACAAAATGATCAGCCAGACTCTCTTTAAACAGAATGATCAGCCAGACTCTCTTTAAACAAAATGATCAGCCAGACTCTCTTTAAACAAAATGATCAGCCAGACTCTCTTTAAACAGAATGATCAGCCAGACTCTCTTTAAACAGAATGATCAGCCAGACTCTCTCTAAACAAAATGATCAGCCAGACTCTCTTTAAACAAAATGATCAACCAGACTCTCTTTAAACAAAATGATCAGCCAGACTGTCTCTAAACAAAATGATCAACCAGACTCTCTTTAAACAAAATGATCAACCAGACTCTCTTTAAACAAAATGATCAGCCAGACTGTCTCTAAACAAAATGATCAACCAGACTCTCTTTAAACAAAATGATCAGCCAGACTCTCTCTAAACAAAATGATCAGCCAGACTCTCTTTAAACAAAATGATCAACCAGACTCTCTTTAAACAAAATGATCAGCCAGACTGTCTCTAAACAAAATGATCAACCAGACTCTCTTTAAACAAAATGATCAACCAGACTCTCTTTAAACAAAATGATCAGCCAGACTGTCTCTAAACAAAATGATCAACCAGACTCTCTCTAAACAAAATGATCAGCCAGACTCTGTCTAAACAAAATGATCAACCAGACTCTCTTTAAACAAAATGATCAACCAGACTCTCTTTAAACAAAATTATCAACCAGACTCTCTTTAAAGAAAATGATCAGCCAGACTGTCTCTAAACAAAATGATCAACCAGACTCTCTTTAAACAAAATGATCAACCAGACTCTCTTTAAACAAAATGATCAGCCAGACTCTCTTTAAACAAAATGATCAGCCAGACTCTCTCTAAACAAAATGATCAGCCAGACTCTCTTTAAACAAAATGATCAGCCAGACTCTCTCTAAACAAAATGATCAACCAGACTCTCTCTAAACAAAATGATCAGCCAGACTCTCTTTAAACAAAATGATCAACCAGACTCTCTTTAAACAAAATGATCAGCCAGACTCTCTTTAAATAGAATGATCGGCCAGACTCTCTTTAAACAAAATGATCAGCCAGACTCTCTTTAAACAAAATGCTCAGCCAGACTCTCTTTAAACAGAATGATCAGCCAGACTCTCTTTAAACAAAATGATCAGCCAGACTCTCTCTAAACAAAATGCTCAGCCAGACTCTCTTTAAACAGAATGATCGGCCAGACGCTCTCTAAACAAAATGCTCAGCCAGACTCTCTTTAAATAGAATGATCGGCCAGACTCTCTCTAAACAAAATGATCAGCCAGACTCTCTTTAAACAAAATGATCAGCCAGACTCTCTCTAAACAAAATGATCAGCCAGACTCTCTTTAAACAAAATGCTCAGCCAGACTCTCTTTAAACAGAATGATCAGCCAGACTCTCTTTAAACAAAATGATCAACCAGACTCTCTCTAAACAAAATGATCAGCCAGACTCTCTCTAAACAAAATGATCAGCCAGACTCTCTCTAAACAAGATCAGCCAGACTCTCTCTAAACAAAATGATCAGCCAGACTCTCTCTAAACAAAATGATCAACCAGACTCTCTTTAAACAAAATGATCAACCAGACTCTCTTTAAACAAAATGATCAACCAGACTCTCTTTAAACAGAATGATCAGCCAGAATCTCTTTAAACAAAATGATCAGCCAGACTCTCTTTAAACAGAATGATCAGCCAGACTCTCTTTAAACAAAATGATCAGCCAGACTCTCTTTAAACAAAATGATCAGCCAGACTCTCTTTAAACAGAATGATCAGCCAGACTCTCTTTAAACAGAATGATCAGCCAGACTCTCTCTAAACAAAATGATCAGCCAGACTCTCTTTAAACAAAATGATCAACCAGACTCTCTTTAAACAAAATGATCAGCCAGACTGTCTCTAAACAAAATGATCAACCAGACTCTCTTTAAACAAAATGATCAACCAGACTCTCTTTAAACAAAATGATCAGCCAGACTGTCTCTAAACAAAATGATCAACCAGACTCTCTTTAAACAAAATGATCAGCCAGACTCTCTCTAAACAAAATGATCAGCCAGACTCTCTTTAAACAAAATGATCAACCAGACTCTCTTTAAACAAAATGATCAGCCAGACTGTCTCTAAACAAAATGATCAACCAGACTCTCTTTAAACAAAATGATCAACCAGACTCTCTTTAAACAAAATGATCAGCCAGACTGTCTCTAAACAAAATGATCAACCAGACTCTCTTTAAACAAAATGATCAGCCAGACTCTGTCTAAACAAAATGATCAACCAGACTCTCTTTAAACAAAATGATCAACCAGACTCTCTTTAAACAAAATGATCAACCAGACTCTCTTTAAAGAAAATGATCAGCCAGACTGTCTCTAAACAAAATGATCAACCAGACTCTCTTTAAACAAAATGATCAGCCAGACTCTCTTTAAACAAAATGATCAACCAGACTCTCTTTAAACAAAATGATCAGCCAGACTCTCTTTAAACAAAATGATCAGCCAGACTCTCTCTAAACAAAATGATCAGCCAGACTCTCTTTAAACAAAATGATCAGCCAGACTCTCTCTAAACAAAATGATCAACCAGACTCTCTCTAAACAAAATGATCAGCCAGACTCTCTTTAAACAAAATGATCAACCAGACTCTCTTTAAACAAAATGATCAGCCAGACTCTCTTTAAACAGAATGATCAGCCAG
Source organism: Neoarius graeffei (assembly GCF_027579695.1). Taxonomy (NCBI): domain Eukaryota; kingdom Metazoa; phylum Chordata; class Actinopteri; order Siluriformes; family Ariidae; genus Neoarius; species Neoarius graeffei. The sequence goes on along the minus strand of NC_083573.1, from coordinate 111,683,777 downwards.
ACTCTCTTTAAACAAAATGATCAGCCAGACTCTCTTTAAACAGAATGATCAGCCAGACTCTCTTTAAACAAAATGATCAGCCAGACTCTCTTTAAACAAAATGATCAGCCAGACTCTCTTTAAACAGAATGATCAGCCAGACTCTCTCTAAACAAAATGATCAACCAGACTCTCTTTAAACAAAAATGATCAGCCAGACTCTCTCTAAACAAAATGATCAGCCAGACTCTCTTTAAACGAAATGATCAGCCAGACTCTCTTTAAACAAAATGATCAACCAGACTCTCTTTAAACAGAATGATCAGCCAGACTCTCTTTAAACAAAATGATCAGCCAGACTCTCTTTAAACAGAATGATCAGCCAGACTCTCTTTAAACAAAATGATCAGCCAGACTCTCTTTAAACAAAATGATCAGCCAGACTCTCTTTAAACAAAATGATCAGCCAGACTCTCTTTAAACAAAATGATCAACCATACTCTCTTTAAACAAAATGATCAGCCAGACTCTCTCTAAACAAAATGATCAACCAGACTCTCTTTAAACAAAATGATAAGCCAGACTCTCTTTAAACGAAATGATCAGCCAGACTCTCTTTAAACAGAATGATCAGCCAGACTCTCTTTAAACAAAATGCTCAGCCAGACTCTCTTTAAACAGAATGATCAGCCAGACTCTCTTTAAACAAAATGCTCGGCCAGACTCTCTTTAAACAGAATGATCGGCCAGACTCTCTCTAAACAAAATGATCGGCCAGACTCTCTTTAAACAGAATGATCGGCCAGACTCTCTCTAAACAAAATGATCAGCCAGACTCTCTTTAAACAAAATGATCAACCAGACTCTCTTTAAACAAAATGATCAGCCAGACTCTCTCTAAACAAAATGATCAACCATACTCTCTTTAAACAAAATGATCAACCAGACTCTCTTTAAACAAAATGATCAACCAGACTCTCTTTAAACAAAATGATCAACAAGACTCTCTTTAAACAAAATGCTCAGCCAGACTCTCTTTAAACAGAATGATCAGCCAGACTCTCTTTAAACAAAATGATCAACCAGACTCTCTTTAAACAAAATGATCAGCCAGACTCTCTTTAAATAGAATGATCGGCCAGACTCTCTTTAAACAAAATGATCAGCCAGACTCTCTTTAAACAAAATGCTCAGCCAGACTCTCTTTAAACAGAATGATCAGCCAGACTCTCTTTAAACAAAATGATCAACCAGACTCTCTTTAAACAAAATGATCAGCCAGACTCTCTTTAAATAGAATGATCGGCCAGACTCTCTTTAAACAAAATGATAAGCCAGACTCTCTTTAAACGAAATGATCAGCCAGACTCTCTTTAAACAGAATGATCAGCCAGACTCTCTTTAAACAAAATGCTCAGCCAGACTCTCTTTAAACAAAATGATCAGCCAGACTCTCTCTAAACAAAATGATCAACCAGACTCTCTCTAAACAAAATGATCAGCCAGACTCTCTTTAAACAAAATGATCAACCAGACTCTCTTTAAACAAAATGATCAGCCAGACTCTCTTTAAATAGAATGATCGGCCAGACTCTCTTTAAACAAAATGATCAGCCAGACTCTCTTTAAACAAAATGCTCAGCCAGACTCTCTTTAAACAGAATGATCGGCCAGACTCTCTTTAAACAAAATGATCAGCCAGACTCTCTCTAAACAAAATGCTCAGCCAGACTCTCTTTAAACAGAATGATCGGCCAGACGCTCTCTAAACAAAATGCTCAGCCAGACTCTCTTTAAATAGAATGATCGGCCAGACTCTCTCTAAACAAAATGATCAGCCAGACTCTCTTTAAACAAAATGATCAGCCAGACTCTCTCTAAACAAAATGATCAGCCAGACTCTCTTTAAACAAAATGCTCAGCCAGACTCTCTTTAAACAGAATGATCAGCCAGACTCTCTTTAAACAAAATGATCAACCAGACTCTCTCTAAACAAAATGATCAGCCAGACTCTCTCTAAACAAAATGATCAGCCAGACTCTCTCTAAACAAGATCAGCCAGACTCTCTCTAAACAAAATGATCAGCCAGACTCTCTCTAAACAAAATGATCAACCAGACTCTCTTTAAACAAAATGATCAACCAGACTCTCTTTAAACAAAATGATCAACCAGACTCTCTTTAAACAGAATGATCAGCCAGAATCTCTTTAAACAAAATGATCAGCCAGACTCTCTTTAAACAGAATGATCAGCCAGACTCTCTTTAAACAAAATGATCAGCCAGACTCTCTTTAAACAAAATGATCAGCCAGACTCTCTTTAAACAGAATGATCAGCCAGACTCTCTTTAAACAGAATGATCAGCCAGACTCTCTCTAAACAAAATGATCAGCCAGACTCTCTTTAAACAAAATGATCAACCAGACTCTCTTTAAACAAAATGATCAGCCAGACTGTCTCTAAACAAAATGATCAACCAGACTCTCTTTAAACAAAATGATCAACCAGACTCTCTTTAAACAAAATGATCAGCCAGACTGTCTCTAAACAAAATGATCAACCAGACTCTCTTTAAACAAAATGATCAGCCAGACTCTCTCTAAACAAAATGATCAGCCAGACTCTCTTTAAACAAAATGATCAACCAGACTCTCTTTAAACAAAATGATCAGCCAGACTGTCTCTAAACAAAATGATCAACCAGACTCTCTTTAAACAAAATGATCAACCAGACTCTCTTTAAACAAAATGATCAGCCAGACTGTCTCTAAACAAAATGATCAACCAGACTCTCTTTAAACAAAATGATCAGCCAGACTCTGTCTAAACAAAATGATCAACCAGACTCTCTTTAAACAAAATGATCAACCAGACTCTCTTTAAACAAAATGATCAACCAGACTCTCTTTAAAGAAAATGATCAGCCAGACTGTCTCTAAACAAAATGATCAACCAGACTCTCTTTAAACAAAATGATCAGCCAGACTCTCTTTAAACAAAATGATCAACCAGACTCTCTTTAAACAAAATGATCAGCCAGACTCTCTTTAAACAAAATGATCAGCCAGACTCTCTCTAAACAAAATGATCAGCCAGACTCTCTTTAAACAAAATGATCAGCCAGACTCTCTCTAAACAAAATGATCAACCAGACTCTCTCTAAACAAAATGATCAGCCAGACTCTCTTTAAACAAAATGATCAACCAGACTCTCTTTAAACAAAATGATCAGCCAGACTCTCTCTAAACAAAATGATCAACCAGACTCTCTTTAAACAAAATGATAAGCCAGACTCTCTTTAAACGAAATGATCAGCCAGACTCTCTTTAAACAGAATGATCAGCCAGACTCTCTTTAAACAAAATGCTCAGCCAGACTCTCTTTAAACAGAATGATCAGCCAGACTCTCTTTAAACAAAATGCTCGGCCAGACTCTCTTTAAACAGAATGATCGGCCAGACTCTCTCTAAACAAAATGATCGGCCAGACTCTCTTTAAACAGAATGATCGGCCAGACTCTCTCTAAACAAAATGATCAGCCAGACTCTCTTTAAACAGAATGATCAGCCAGACTCTCTTTAAACAAAATGATCAGCCAGACTCTCTTTAAACAGAATGATCAGCCAGACTCTCTTTAAACAAAATGATCAGCCAGACTCTCTTTAAACAAAATGATCAGCCAGACTCTCTTTAAACAGAATGATCGGCCAGACTCTCTCTAAACAAAATGATCAGCCAGACTCTCTTTAAACAGAATGATCAGCCAGACTCTCTTTAAACAAAATGATCAGCCAGACTCTCTTTAAACAGAATGATCAGCCAGACTCTCTTTAAACAAAATGATCAGCCAGACTCTCTTTAAACAAAATGATCAGCCAGACTCTCTTTAAACAGAATGATCAGCCAGACTCTCTCTAAACAAAATGATCAACCAGACTCTCTTTAAACAAAAATGATCAGCCAGACTCTCTCTAAACAAAATGATCAGCCAGACTCTCTTTAAACGAAATGATCAGCCAGACTCTCTTTAAACAAAATGATCAACCAGACTCTCTTTAAACAGAATGATCAGCCAGACTCTCTTTAAACAAAATGATCAGCCAGACTCTCTTTAAACAGAATGATCAGCCAGACTCTCTTTAAACAAAATGATCAGCCAGACTCTCTTTAAACAAAATGATCAGCCAGACTCTCTTTAAACAAAATGATCAGCCAGACTCTCTTTAAACAAAATGATCAACCATACTCTCTTTAAACAAAATGATCAGCCAGACTCTCTCTAAACAAAATGATCAACCAGACTCTCTTTAAACAAAATGATAAGCCAGACTCTCTTTAAACGAAATGATCAGCCAGACTCTCTTTAAACAGAATGATCAGCCAGACTCTCTTTAAACAAAATGCTCAGCCAGACTCTCTTTAAACAGAATGATCAGCCAGACTCTCTTTAAACAAAATGCTCGGCCAGACTCTCTTTAAACAGAATGATCGGCCAGACTCTCTCTAAACAAAATGATCGGCCAGACTCTCTTTAAACAGAATGATCGGCCAGACTCTCTCTAAACAAAATGATCAGCCAGACTCTCTTTAAACAAAATGATCAACCAGACTCTCTTTAAACAAAATGATCAGCCAGACTCTCTCTAAACAAAATGATCAACCATACTCTCTTTAAACAAAATGATCAACCAGACTCTCTTTAAACAAAATGATCAACCAGACTCTCTTTAAACAAAATGATCAACAAGACTCTCTTTAAACAAAATGCTCAGCCAGACTCTCTTTAAACAGAATGATCAGCCAGACTCTCTTTAAACAAAATGATCAGCCAGACTCTCTTTAAACAGAATGATCAGCCAGACTCTCTTTAAACAAAATGATCAGCCAGACTCTCTTTAAACAGAATGATCAGCCATACTCTCTTTAAACAAAATGATCAGCCAGACTCTCTTTAAACAAAATGATCAGCCAGACTCTCTTTAAACAGAATGATCAGCCAGGCTCTCTTTAAACAGAATGATCAGCCAGACTCTCTTTAAACAGAATGATCAGCCAGACTCTCTTTAAACAGAATGATCAGCCATACTCTCTTTAAACAAAATGATCAGCCAGACTCTCTTTAAACAAAATGATCAGCCAGACTCTCTTTAAACAGAATGATCAGCCAGGCTCTCTTTAAACAGAATGATCAGCCAGACTCTCTAAACAGAATGATCAGCCATACTCTCTTTAAACAAAATGATCAGCCATACTCTCTTTAAACAAAATGATCAGCCAGACTCTCTTTAAACAGAATGATCAGCCATACTCTCTTTAAACAAAATGATCAGCCAGACTCTCTCTAAACAAAATGATCAACCAGACACTCTTTAAACAAAATGCTCAGCCAGACTCTCTTTAAACAGAATGATCAGCCAGACTCTCTTTAAACAAAATGATCAGCCAGACTCTCTCTAAACAAAATGATCAACCAGACACTCTTTAAACAAAATGATCAACCAGACTCTCTCTAAACAAAATGATCAGCCAGACTCTCTTTAAACAAAATGCTCAGTCAGACTCTCTTTAAACAGAATGATCAGCCAGACTCTCTTTAAACAAAATGATCAGCCAGACTCTCTCTAAACAAAATGATCAACCAGACTCTCTTTAAACAAAATGATCAACCAGACTCTCTTTAAACAAAATGATCAGCCAGACTCTCTCTAAACAAAATGATCAACCAGACACTCTTTAAACAAAATGATCAACCAGACTCTCTTTAAACAAAATGATCAGCCAGACTCTCTTTAAACAAAATGATCAACCAGACTCTCTCTAAACAAAATGATCAGCCAGACTCTCTTTAAACAAAATGCTCAGCCAGACTCTCTTTAAACAGAATGATCAGCCAGACTCTCTTTAAACAAAATGATCAGCCAGACTCTCTCTAAACAAAATGATCAACCAGACTCTCTTTAAACAAAATGATCAACCAGACTCTCTTTAAACAAAATGATCAACCAGACTCTCTTTAAACAAAATGATCAGCCAGACTCTCTCTAAACAAAATGATCAACCAGACTCTCTTTAAACAAAATGATAAGCCAGACTCTCTTTAAACGAAATGATCAGCCAGACTCTCTTTAAACAGAATGATCAGCCAGACTCTCTTTAAACAAAATGCTCAGCCAGACTCTCTTTAAACAGAATGATCAGCCAGACTCTCTTTAAACAAAATGCTCGGCCAGACTCTCTTTAAACAGAATGATCGGCCAGACTCTCTCTAAACAAAATGATCGGCCAGACTCTCTTTAAACAGAATGATCGGCCAGACTCTCTCTAAACAAAATGATCAGCCAGACTCTCTTTAAACAGAATGATCAGCCAGACTCTCTTTAAACAAAATGATCAGCCAGACTCTCTTTAAACAGAATGATCAGCCAGACTCTCTTTAAACAAAATGATCAGCCAGACTCTCTTTAAACAAAATGATCAGCCAGACTCTCTTTAAACAGAATGATCGGCCAGACTCTCTCTAAACAAAATGATCAGCCAGACTCTCTTTAAACAGAATGATCAGCCAGACTCTCTTTAAACAAAATGATCAGCCAGACTCTCTTTAAACAGAATGATCAGCCAGACTCTCTTTAAACAAAATGATCAGCCAGACTCTCTTTAAACAAAATGATCAGCCAGACTCTCTTTAAACAGAATGATCAGCCAGACTCTCTCTAAACAAAATGATCAACCAGACTCTCTTTAAACAAAAATGATCAGCCAGACTCTCTCTAAACAAAATGATCAGCCAGACTCTCTTTAAACGAAATGATCAGCCAGACTCTCTTTAAACAAAATGATCAACCAGACTCTCTTTAAACAGAATGATCAGCCAGACTCTCTTTAAACAAAATGATCAGCCAGACTCTCTTTAAACAGAATGATCAGCCAGACTCTCTTTAAACAAAATGATCAGCCAGACTCTCTTTAAACAAAATGATCAGCCAGACTCTCTTTAAACAAAATGATCAGCCAGACTCTCTTTAAACAAAATGATCAACCATACTCTCTTTAAACAAAATGATCAGCCAGACTCTCTCTAAACAAAATGATCAACCAGACTCTCTTTAAACAAAATGATAAGCCAGACTCTCTTTAAACGAAATGATCAGCCAGACTCTCTTTAAACAGAATGATCAGCCAGACTCTCTTTAAACAAAATGCTCAGCCAGACTCTCTTTAAACAGAATGATCAGCCAGACTCTCTTTAAACAAAATGCTCGGCCAGACTCTCTTTAAACAGAATGATCGGCCAGACTCTCTCTAAACAAAATGATCGGCCAGACTCTCTTTAAACAGAATGATCGGCCAGACTCTCTCTAAACAAAATGATCAGCCAGACTCTCTTTAAACAAAATGATCAACCAGACTCTCTTTAAACAAAATGATCAGCCAGACTCTCTCTAAACAAAATGATCAACCATACTCTCTTTAAACAAAATGATCAACCAGACTCTCTTTAAACAAAATGATCAACCAGACTCTCTTTAAACAAAATGATCAACAAGACTCTCTTTAAACAAAATGCTCAGCCAGACTCTCTTTAAACAGAATGATCAGCCAGACTCTCTTTAAACAAAATGATCAGCCAGACTCTCTTTAAACAGAATGATCAGCCAGACTCTCTTTAAACAAAATGATCAGCCAGACTCTCTTTAAACAGAATGATCAGCCATACTCTCTTTAAACAAAATGATCAGCCAGACTCTCTTTAAACAAAATGATCAGCCAGACTCTCTTTAAACAGAATGATCAGCCAGGCTCTCTTTAAACAGAATGATCAGCCAGACTCTCTTTAAACAGAATGATCAGCCAGACTCTCTTTAAACAGAATGATCAGCCATACTCTCTTTAAACAAAATGATCAGCCAGACTCTCTTTAAACAAAATGATCAGCCAGACTCTCTTTAAACAGAATGATCAGCCAGGCTCTCTTTAAACAGAATGATCAGCCAGACTCTCTAAACAGAATGATCAGCCATACTCTCTTTAAACAAAATGATCAGCCATACTCTCTTTAAACAAAATGATCAGCCAGACTCTCTTTAAACAGAATGATCAGCCATACTCTCTTTAAACAAAATGATCAGCCAGACTCTCTCTAAACAAAATGATCAACCAGACACTCTTTAAACAAAATGCTCAGCCAGACTCTCTTTAAACAGAATGATCAGCCAGACTCTCTTTAAACAAAATGATCAGCCAGACTCTCTCTAAACAAAATGATCAACCAGACACTCTTTAAACAAAATGATCAACCAGACTCTCTCTAAACAAAATGATCAGCCAGACTCTCTTTAAACAAAATGCTCAGTCAGACTCTCTTTAAACAGAATGATCAGCCAGACTCTCTTTAAACAAAATGATCAGCCAGACTCTCTCTAAACAAAATGATCAACCAGACTCTCTTTAAACAAAATGATCAACCAGACTCTCTTTAAACAAAATGATCAGCCAGACTCTCTCTAAACAAAATGATCAACCAGACACTCTTTAAACAAAATGATCAACCAGACTCTCTTTAAACAAAATGATCAGCCAGACTCTCTTTAAACAAAATGATCAACCAGACTCTCTCTAAACAAAATGATCAGCCAGACTCTCTTTAAACAAAATGCTCAGCCAGACTCTCTTTAAACAGAATGATCAGCCAGACTCTCTTTAAACAAAATGATCAGCCAGACTCTCTCTAAACAAAATGATCAACCAGACTCTCTTTAAACAAAATGATCAACCAGACTCTCTTTAAACAAAATGATCAACCAGACTCTCTTTAAACAAAATGATCAGCCAGACTGTCTCTAAACAAAATGATCAACCAGACTCTCTTTAAACAAAATGATCAGCCAGACTCTCTCTAAACAAAATGATCAACCAGACTCTCTTTAAACAAAATGATCAACCAGACTCTCTTTAAACAAAATGATCAACCAGACTCTCTTTAAACAAAATGATCAGCCAGACTGTCTTTAAACAAAATGATCAACCAGACTCTCTTTAAACAAAATGATCAACCAGACTCTCTTTAAACAAAATGATCAGCCAGACTCTCTTTAAACAAAATGATCAACCAGACTCTCTCTAAACAAAATGATCAGCCAGACTCTCTCTAAACAAAATGATCAACCAGACTCTCTCTAAACAAAATGATCAGCCAGACTCTCTCTAAACAAAATGATCAACCAGACTCTCTTTAAACAAAATGATCAACCAGACTCTCTTTAAACAAAATGATCAACCAGACTCTCTTTAAACAAAATGATCAGCCAGACTCTCTCTAAACAAAATGATCAGCCAGACTCTCTCTAAACAAAATGATCAACCAGACTCTCTCTAAACAAAATGATCAGCCAGACTCTCTCTAAACAAAATGATCAGCCAGGCTCTCTTTAAACAAAATGATCAGCCAGAGACTCTTTAAACAAAATGATCAGCCAGACTCTCTTTAAACAAAATGATCAGCCAGACTCTCTCTAAACAAAATGATCAGCCAGGCTCTCTTTAAACAAAATGATCAGCCAGGCTCTCTTTAAACAAAATGATCAGCCAGGCTCTCTTTAAACAAAATGATCAGCCGGACTCTCTTTAAACAAAATGATCAGCCGGACTCTCTTTAAACAAAATGATCAACTAGACTCTCTTTAAACAAAATGATCAGCCAGACTCTCTTTAAACAAAATGATCAGCCAGACTCTCTTTAAACAAAATGATCAGCCAGACTCTCTTCAAACAAAATGATCAGCCAGACTCTCTTTAAACAAAATGATCAGCCAGGCTCTCTTTAAACAAAATGATCAGCCAGGCTGTCTTTCAACAAAATGATTTGGCCATCATAGTTCAGTTTAGTTGATTTATCTGCTAACATCCTTTTTTGTTGAAAAATCAGAATTTTTGGGTCTAAATTAGATGCCCAGCCCGACCTCCTTTCGTTTAAAGCAGTTAGCCAGTATAGTTTACAAATGATCAGCCATCCTATTAACATAATGATCATCTTCTCATACTTAAACATTCACCATTAAAAAAAGCTGAGTCTATCTGCTTTGAAGTTTTCAAAACAATCTGACAAGTTTCTTTCACTTGAAAAAATAATCAGCCCATCTTTATGGATTGAATACAATGATGAGCCAGGTTTTTTCTGGTCTAACGGAACATTTAACTTGCCGTCTTCAGCTTTAATAGTCAAGCTTATTTGTGTAGCACATTTAAAAATAATAATGAGAAAGAAATCAAGAAGGACCTGAAGAATTCAAACTAACAAGACATACAAAACATTACACAGTAAAACAGTTGACCAGGTTTGTGTAATGTGTTTTATCCACGGTCTACTGCACAGCTCTTGGAATTATGCGAGAGGTAATTGTGCGCTGTTTTGGCACCACAAACTTCGTCTAGAAATAAATTCAAAATATAAAAAGACACAATGAGAGAGGAGTGATGCAGGAGGAAAAATGGTTTGTCCCAACATAGATTCCAGAACCTTCAATGAGCTATTTTTTGCTGACTGTTTGTCTGCCTGCCCCCCCCCCCCCCACCCCCCCGGAAAAAATTTCTCAGTCATTGGAACATTGGAACTAGGAGTGTGTGTGTGTGTGTGTGTGTGTGTGTGTGTGTGTGTGTGTACAGTATATATGATGGCTGCCTCCTCGCTTTTGAGTAAGGCCATCGCTTGTAATTACAGAAAGATTTATTGATGATGAGAACGGATATGGCTTTTAAGCCCTGCTAGTGATTTAAACTGTCTTGCACATATTGCGCATTGTTGAGACTTGTTCAAATGGGCTGCTGATGGTGGCATCTGGTTACCATGAATCTTAGCATGTCTTTCCAAACCACCTGCTGACCTGCATTCTTTACCACGTTTCACACGTATGGATAAGTGGTTGATTGAGTGCCGCATTATAATCAACTGGAGCTCTCATTTCATGACCTCTCATGTGACTTACAGCGGCATGCAAAAGTTTGGGCACCCTTACTGCAAATGTCTGTTACTGTGAATAGTTAAGTGAGCAGAAGATGAACTGATCACCAAAAGGCAGAAAGGTAAAGACGAGACATTTCTTTTCAGCGTTTTCTGCAAGATTTGTGTATTATTTTTGTTTTGTACAATTGAAGAGTGAAAAAAGAAAAGGAACACCATGCAAAAGTTTGGGCACCCTAATACATTTGAGTTCTCAGGTAACTTTTACCAAGGTTCCAGACCTTAATTAGCTTATTGAGCTGTGGCTTGTTCAAATTCTTCGTTAGGAAAGGTCAGATGATGCAGATTTCAAAGCTGTATAAATTCTCTGACTCCTCAAACTTGTTCCTAAAATCAACAGCCATGGGCTCCTCTAAGCAACTCCCTCGCATTCTGAATAATAAAATAATTGATGCTCAGAAAGCAGGAGAAGGCTACAAGAACATAGCAAAGTGTTTTCAGGTAGCTGTTTCCTCAGATTGTAATGTTATTAAGAAATGGCCATTAACAGAAACAGTGGAGATCAAGGTGAGGTCTGGAAGATGAAGAAAACTTTCTGAAAGAACTGCTCGTTGGATTGCTAGAAAGGCAAATAAAAACCCTGTTTGACTGTAAAAGACCTTCAGAAAGATTTAGCAGAGCCTGGAGTGGTGGTGCACTGTTCTACTATGCAGCGACACCTGAACAAATATGACCTTCATAGGAGAGTCATCAGAAGAAAACCGTTCCTGCATCCGAGCCACAAAATTCAGTGTCTGAAGTTTGCAAATGAACATCTAAATAAGCCTGATGCATTTTGGAAACAAGTCCTGTGGACTGATGAAATCAAAATAGAACTTTTTGGCCACAATGTGCAAAGGTATGTTTGGAGAAAAAAGGGTGCCAAATTCCAGGAAAAGAACACCTCTCCAACTCTGAAGCATGGGTGTGGATCGATCATGCTTTGGGGTTGTGTTGCAGCCAGTGGCACAGGGCACATTTCATTGGTCGAGGGAAGCATGGATTTGAATAAATACCAGCAAATTCTGGAAGCAAACATCACACCATCTGTAAAAAAGTTGAAATTAAAAAGAGGATGGGTCCTACAATAAGACGATGATCCAAAACACACCTCAAAATCTACAATGGAATACCTCAAGAGGCAAAAGCTGAAGGTTTTGCCCGGGCCCTCACAGTCCCCTGACCTAAACATCATTGAAAATCTGTGGATAGATCTCAAAAGAGCAGTGCATGCAAGACAGCCCAAGAAACTTGTAGAACTGGAAGCCTTTTGCAAGGACGAATGTGTAAAAATCCCCCAGGTAAGAACTGAAAGATTATTAGCCGGCTAGAAAAAGTGTTTACAAGCTGTGATACTTGCCAAAGGGGGGGTTACTAGGTACTAACCATGCAGGGTGCCCACACTTTTGCTTTGGGCCCTTTTCCTTTTTTGTAATTTTGAAAATGTAAAAGATGAAAATAAAAAAAAATTGTTTTTGCTTAAAATATAAAGGGAATGAGTCATCTTTAACTTTATGCCTTTTGGAGATCATTTCATCTTCAACTTGCTTAACTGTTCACAGTAACAGCAATTTTGACCAGGGGTGCCCAAACTTTTGCATACCACTGTATCAGGCCTGCCTTGCTTAGGCACAACCTTCTGCAAACCTGACACGTAAGCTCATCCTGGTTGCCTTTACTCAACGGGAGTTGAACAAGAAATCCTTTACGGACATCCCTCTTCAATTCCTTGTTCGCAATTCGAGCAGCTTCAAAAGCAGCTTTACCCTCATGTACTACTCTCTTCCAATTGCTGCGATCAGCTGCTTCTTGTATCTCTTCTTTGGCTTGTGTTGGGGTTGACTCCCATTTGCCAGTTCACCATAGAATAGTTGCTTTGGCAGCCTGTCATCTTCCATGCGGGCGACATGACCACTCCATCGAAGCCTGTTTTAATACCAGAGCTTCGATACTCTCACATCCTGACCTTTGCAGCACCTCGACATTGCTGACATGCTCTTTCCAATGGGTTCCAAGAATCCTTCTGAGGCACATCTGATGGAAGCGTTTTAGGTGTTTAAGGTCATGGCGATATGTGGCTGGGGACTGCAGTTGATTTGCTGACTTTGGGACTGCAGTTGTCGTGAACAGTTTTGCGCTCGGGTTTCCGTCGGTGGGGGGTTTATAGCGTCAACGAAGCTGACTTTATTTTAGGACTGTTAATGTTATAGTCATGTTGTCTGTTGTTGCCCAAATGAGGACGGGTTCCCTTTTGAGTCTGGTTCCTCTCGAGGTTTCTTCCTCATGTTGTCTGAGGGAGTTTTTCCTTGCCACCGTCGCCACAGGCTTCATCATTGGGGATAGATTAGGGATAAAATTATCTCATATATTTTAAGTCGTTCAAATTCTGTTAAGCTGCTTTGTGACAATGTTTATTGTTAAAAGCCTCTCGTCTCGTCTTCTTCCACTTATCCAGGGCCGGGTCGCGGAGGCAGCAGTCTGAGCATGGAAGCCCAAACTTCCCTTTCCCCAGACACCTCGGCCAGCTCCTCGGGAAGAACACCGAGGCGTTCCCAGGCCAGCCGAGAGACATAGTCCCTCCAGCGTGTCCTGGGTCTTCCCCGGGGCCTCCTCCCGGGGGGACATGCCTGGAACATCTCCCCAGGGAGGCGTCCAGGAGGCATCCGAAAGAGATGCCCGAGCCACCTCAGCTGATTCCTCTCGATGTGGAGGAGCAGCGGCTCTACTCCGAGCTCCTCCCAAGTGACTGTGCTTCTCACCCTATCTCTAAGGGAGCGCCCAGCCACCCTGCGAAGGAAACTCATTTTGGCTGCTTGTATCCGCGATCTTGTTCTTTCGGTCATTACCCAAAGCTCATGACCATAGGTGAGAGTCGGAACGTAGATCGACTGGTAAATTGAGAGCTTCGCCTTTTGGCTCAGCACCTTCTTCACCACAACGGACCGGTAAAGCGACCGCATCACTGCGGAGGCTGCACCGATCTGCCTGTCGACCTCATGCTTTATCCTTCCCTCACTCGTAAACAAGATCCCGAGATACTTAAACTCCTCCACTTGAGGCAGGACTTCTCCACTAACCTGGAGAGGGCAAGCCACCCTTTTCCGGTCGAGAACCATGGCCTCGGACTTGGAGGTGCTGATTCTCATCCCAGCCGCTTCACACTCGGCTGCAAACCGCCCTAGTGCATGCTGAAGGTCCTAGTTTGAAGAAGCTAACAGGACAACATCATCCGCAAAAAGCAGAGATGAAATCCTGTGGTTCCCAAACAGGATTCCTTCCCGCCCCTGGCTGTGCCTAGAAATTCTGTCCATAAAAATTATGAACAGAACCGGTGACAAAGGGCAGCCCTGCCGGGGTCCAATATGCACTGGGAACATGTCTGACCTTCTGCCAGCAATGTGAACCAGACTCCTGCTCCGTTCGTACAGGGACCGGACAGCCCTTAGGAAAGAGCCCTGAACCCCATACTCCGGAAGCACCCCCCACAGAATACCATGAGGGACACGGTCGAATGCCTTCTCCAGATCAACAAAGCACATGTGGACTGGTTGGGCAAACTCCCATGAACCCTCGAGCACCCTATGAAGGGTATTGAGCTGGTCCAGTGTTCTGCGACCAGGACGAAAACCGCATTGTTCCTCCTGGATCCGAGGTTCGACTATTGGCCGAATTCTCCTCTCCAGTACCCTGGAGTAAACCTTCCCTGGGAGGTTGAGAAGTGTGATTCCCCTATAATTGGAGCACATTCTCCGGTCCCCTTTCTTAAAAAGAGGGACCACCACCCCAGTCTGCCACTCCAGAGGCACTGTCCCCAACCGCCACACGATGTTGCAGAGGCGTGTCAGCCAAGACAGCCCCACAACATCCAGAGACTTGAGATACTCAGGGCGGATCTCATCCACCCCGGTGCCTTGCCACCGAGGAGCTTGCAAACCACCTCAGTGACTTCGGCTTGGGTAATGGACGAGTCCACCTCTGAGTCATCAGCCTCCGCCTCCTCAATGGAAGACATGACGGTGGGATTGAGGAGATCCTCAAAGTGTTCCTTCCACTGCCCGACAATGTCCCAAGTCAAGGTCAACAGCTCCCCACCCGCACTGTAAACAGTGTTGGCAGAGTACTGCTTCCCCCTCCTGAGACGCCGGACGGTTTGCCAGAATTTCTTTGAGGCCGACTGATAGTCCTCCTCCATGGCCTCACCGAACTCCTCCCAGTTCCGAGTTTTTGCCTCCGCAACTGCCCGAGCTGCGGCACGCCTGGCCTGCCGATACCAGTCAGCTGCCTCAGGAGTCCCGGGGGCCAACATGGCCCGATAGGACTCCTTCTTCAGCTTGACGGCATCCCTTACTTCCGGTGTCCACCACTGGGTTCGGGGATTGCTGCCACGACAGGCACTGGAGACCTTGCGGCCACAGCTCTGAACAGCTGCGTCTACAATGGAGGTAGAGAACATGGTCCACTCAGACTCAATGTCCCCCGCCTCCCTCGGAAGTTGGGAGAAGCTCTTCCGGAGGTGGGAGTTAAAGACCTCACCAACAGAGTGCTCGGCCAGACGTTCCCAGCAGACCCTCACCATACGTTTGGGCCTGCCAGGTCTGTCCGGCTTCCTCCTCCGCCAGCGGATCCAACTCACCACCAGGTGGTGATCAGTTGACAGCTCAGCCCCTCTCTTCACCTGAGTGTCCAAGACATAGGGCCAGAGATCAGATGAAACGACAACAAAGTCAATCATCGACCTCCGACCTAAGGTGTCCTGGTGCCACGTGCACTTATGGACACCCCTATGCTCGAACATGGTGTTTGTTATGGACAAACCGTGACTAGCACAGAAGTCCAATAACAAAACACCACTCGGGTTCAGATCGGGGAGGCCGTTCCTAACAACCACGCCCCTCCAGGTGTTACTGTCGTCGCCCACGTGAGCGATAAAGTCCCCCAGTAGAACAATGGAGTCCCCAGTCTGAGCACCCCTCAGTACCTCTCCCAGGGACTCCAAGAAGGCCGGATACTCTACACTGCTATTCGGCCCGTAGGCACAAACAACAGCAAGAGCCCTCTCCCCAATCCGAAGGCACAGAGAGGCGACCCTCTCATTCACTGGGGTAAACTTCAACACATGGCGGCTGAGCTGGGGAGCTATAAGCAAGCCCACACCAGCCCACCGCCGCTCACCATGGGAGACTCCAGAGAAGTGGAGAGTCCAGCCACTCTCGAGGAGCTGGGTTCCAGAGCCCAAGCTGTGCGTGGAGGTGAGCCCGACTATCTCTAGCCGGTACCTCTCAACCTCCCACACAAGCTCAGGCTCTTTCCCCCCCAGCGAAGTGACATTCCATGTCCCAACAGTTAGCCGCTGTGTTCGGGGATCAGGTTGGCGAGGCCCCTGCCTTCGACTGCCGCTCAATCCACACTGCACCGGCCCCCTACGGCTACCTCTGTGGGTGGTGAACCCACAGGAGGTTGGGCCCATGTCACCACTTCGGGGTGAGCCCGGCCGGGCCCCGTGGGCAAAGGCCCGGCCACCAAGCGCTCGCATATGAGCCCCAACCCCGGACCTGGCTCCAGGGTGGGGCCCCGGCTGCGCCATACTGGGCGACGTCACGGTCCTTTATCGATTATTCTCTATAAGGGTTTTGGTGAACTGTTCTTGGTCTGGCCTGTCACCTAGGACCTGTCTGCCTTGGGAGACCCTAACAGGGGCGTAATGCCCCCGACAACATAGCTCCTAGGATCATTCAAGGACACAAACCCCTCCACCACAATAAGGTGGCAGTTCTAGGAGGGGATTGTTAAAAGCTCTATACAAATAAACTTGACTTGACTTGATATGTCACCCAGGTTTCACCAGCATATAAGAGAGATGTCGGCACACATGCTTGGTAAACCTTCACTTTTGTCTTGCGATGGACACCATGTTGACTCCAGAGGCGCTGTTCCAGTCTACCAAAAGCATCACTGGCTTTTTGCACTCTGTGAGGAATCTCATCGTCAAGGTTGCAGTACCGAGTAACAGTGCTACCAAGATACACAAACTGATCAACTACTCCAAGACTCTTGCCATAAACATAGCAGTTCTATATAATGCTTACCCCGTGCCGGTTGATACTACAGTCTTTTTAAGGCTCATAGTCAGCCTTAAAAAACAGTGTGTACAGTGTATATAGACAGATAAATACAACCCCGCCCCAATTCCAAAAAAAATTTGGAACGCTGTGTAAACTTTAAATAAAAGCAGAATGCGATAATTTGCAAATCATGGAAACCCGATATTTCATTGAAAATGGGACAAAGACAACATATCAAATGTTGAAACTGAGAAATGTTATTGTTTTTGGAAAAAATATTTGCTTATTTTGAATTTGATGTCAGCAACACGTTTCAGAAAAGTTGGGATGGGGCAACAAAAGATGGAAAAAGTTCCGTAGTACTAAAAAAACTAATTTGGTTAATTGTCAACAGGTCAGTAACATGATTGGGTATAAAAAGAGCATCCCAGAGAGGCGGAGTCTCTCAGAAGTAAAGATGGGGAGGGGTTCACTGCTCTGTGAAAGACTGCGTGAATAAACAGTGCAACAATTTAAGAATAATGTTCCTCAATGTAAAACTGCAAAGAATTTGTGGGTCACATCATCTATGGTCCATAATATCATTAAAAGATTCAGAGAATCTGGAGAAATCTCTGTATGTAAGAGACGAGGCTGAAAACTGACACTGGATGCTTGTGATCTTCAGGCCCTCAGGAGACACTGCATTAAAAGCAGACACAGGTCTGTAGTGGAAATCACTGTATGGGCTCAGGAACACTTCAGAAAACCATCGTCTGTGAAAACACTTCATTACTGCATCCACAAATGCAAGTTAAAACCAGATATGAACATCCAGAAACACCACCACCTTCTCTGGGCCCGAGCTCTTTTACGATGGACTGAGGCGAAGTGGAAAACTGTCCCAAGGTCTGATGAATCAAAAGTCGAAATTCTTTTTAGAAATCATGGACATCACATCCTCCAGGCTAAAGAGGAGAGGGACCATCCAGCTTGTTATCAGTGCACAGCTCAAAAGCATTCAGCATCTGTGATGGTATGAGGGGGCATTAGTGTGCATGACATGGGTAGCTTGTACATCTGGGAAGGCATCATTAATGCTGAATGATATAAACATGTTTCAGAGCAATATGCTGCCATCCAGACTAAATCTTTTTCAGGGAAGGCCTTCCTTCTTTCAGCAAGACAACGCCAAACCGCTTTCTGCACATATTACAACTGCATGGCTCTGTAGTAAGAGTCCAGGTGCTAAACTGGCCTGCTGCAGTCCAGACCTGTCTCCCATTTCAAACATTTGGTGCATTATGAAGTGCAAAATACGACAACGGGGACCCCGAACTGTTGAGCAACTGAAATTGTATATCAGGGAAGAATGGGACAACATTTCTCTTTCAAAACTACAGCAGTTGGTCTCCTCAGTTCCCAAATGTTTACAGAGTGTTGTTAAAAGCAGAGGTGATGCAACACAGTGGTAAACACGCCCCGTCCCAACTTTTCTGAAATGTGTTGCTGAATTCAAAATGAGCAAATATTTTTTTCAAAAGACAATAAAATTTCTCAGTTTCAACATTTGATATGTTGCCTTTGTACTATTTTCAATGAAATAAAGGGTTTCTATTATTTGCAAATCTTCACATTGTTTTTATTTACAGTTTACACAGCATCCCAACTTTTTTGCAAACTGGGTTATCAGTATAGGTGTGTGTGTGTGAGAGAGAGTATGTGGTTTACTATTCATGTGTGTGATGTGTAAAATTTTTCTGTATGTGTTACAGTTTTCAGGAGTGTTCACTAACAGCAAGAGTTAAACACACACACACACACACACACACACACACACACACACACACACACACACACAGATCGTTGGTAAAATCGATATAGAATGGACAGTGTGTCCTGAAAACAGAAGAGGAAAAAAAAAGAAAAGAGTTATTTGTTTTATTTTAATTTTTGTGTGATTTAGGTTATTTTCTTTGTGGATAATTTTATTTATTTTAAATTTCTTTCTTGCTTTGTGTTAATAATGTTAATGGTTAATAAGTGGTACAGAACAGTACTCATGCTCTTATGTTATCAGCGTTCACCTGATTGCTGGAGTTTTCACTTGAGCTGGGTGATGAAGCTGAAAAATGTGTCACAATAAAATCTTTCATTTCAGTTGATATTGATAATTACTGATCATTTTTAATGACCTATTTATAATAATTACTCTGAGAAACAAGGTTAAATTTAGACACTTTATTTTGACTTTAAACAGATTACTTTTATCAACAATTTAAAACATTGTTTTAAACAGTTTTGTAAATGATCACCGACTTGATGTTGGTGTTGAGCTGTATGCTGATGATCCACACCCTCAGCGCTTTTGGAACACCTCCGAGCTCCTCAGGGTCACGTCTCTCTCACTGACCAATCAGAATCAAGAAGGGGTGGGGCTTATTATATCAACACTGTCAACAATGGCGGAGGTGAAACTGATCCTGGCTGTCTCTGAGAACAGTTCTTTACGAACCACAGCAGTGCTTAAAAGTTTTTGAACCCTTTAGAATTTATTATATTTCTGAATAAATTTGACCTAAAACATCAGATTTACACATAAGTCCTAAAAGTAGATAAAGAGAATCCAGTTAAACAAATGAGACAAAAATATTATACATGGTACTTTATTTATCGAGGAAAATGATCCAATGTTACATATCAGTGAGTGTCAAAAGTATGTGCCCCCTTGTTTTCAGTCTCTGCTGTGAGCTCCTTGTGCAGCAATAACTGCAGCTGAACGTTGACTGTGACTGTGGATCAGATCCTGAACATCAGCTTCAACAGCTTCAGCTCTGGGATGTTGGTGTGTTTCCTCACATGAGCTGCTCACGCAACATTTCTACTGGATTAAAAGTAGACGGCCTTTCGATTTCATAAAATCGGTGAAATTTAGTTCCCTATGTTAATTGTGATATCTGTTTATTTCTGTAATATCTCACAAAATATCAGGCCATTCTGTGGCTGGGAAGTTATTTAATTTGAGGGGATTAAAGCAAAGTACAGCACTGCTTTAACATCTTACAGCAGACAGGAGCTCTTGGACATTGGATCACGAAACTCCAACAGTTTTATCGCCAATCTTCGACTCATCCCGGAGATCTCCAGAACACCGGAAGCTGCTCACTCTTTCCAGGCAGGCAGAAGTGCTCGCAGATGGCGTCGGGACCATAAACAAAGGTGGGGTAAGCAAGGGGGGCTACGAGCCAAGCTAAGGCTAACACTGCATCGGCTCCCTTTACCCAGCATTTTCCTTGCTAATGTCTGGTCTCTGGCGAAGAAAATGGATGAACTATGACTCTGCATCACCAACAATAAATGGATTATGGACTCCAACGTCGTGATCTTTACAGAGACGTGGCTAAACAGCAGTTTTCCGGACAGTTCTATTGAGTTAGCAGGACACCACACTCACTGTGCAGATAGGACTGTAGATGGCTCCGGTAAAACCAGAGGCGGAGGTTTGTGCATTTATATAAATAGAGCTTGGTGTACAAACTCTGTTATCACCGGGAGACACTGCTCACCTAACGTGGAGGTTCTCATGGTTAAATGTAGACCTTTTTATCTCCCAAGAGAACTCACATCAGTTATAGTTACTGCTGCATATACACCATCAGACGCTAATGCTAAGCTTGCAATGGGAGAATTGCATGCAGCCATTAGCAAACAGCAGGAAATGCACCCAGAGGCTGCCTTTATTTTTGTGGTGTGGATGACTTTAATCACTTCAACTTGAAGACAGTACTTCCCAGACTGCATCAACATGTTACCTGCCACACAAGAGGAAATAAGACACTGGACCATGTTTACTCCAACATAGCTGGAGCTTACAAAGTTATACCCCTCCCCCACATAGGACAGTCAGATCACCTTTATTTCTCACCCCTAAGTACTCACCACTCATCCAACGTGTGAAACCTACAGTGAGGACAATAAAAGTGTGGACAGAGGGGACAGACTCTGTGCTGCAGGACCAGTTCAAACACACAGACTGGAATATGTTTGCCATTCAAGCAACCTGTCACTCCCACACAGACATCGAGAGCTATGCTCCCTCTGTGCTGGACTACATCTCCACCACCACAGACAGCGTCACCACCCAGAAATTGATCACCTTGTACCCAAATCAGAAACCCTGGATGAACAGAGATGTCCATCTACTGCTGAAAGCCTGCAACACTGCCTTCAGATCAGGAGATGTACAAGCTTAAAGTACAGCCAGAGCTGACCTGAAGCATGGCATCAAGAAGGCCAAGCACTGCTATAAACAGAAGGTTGAGGAGCACTTCTCCAACTCCAACCCCCAAAATGTGGCAAGGCGTTCAGGTCATCAGTGACTACAAGTCCAACAACCCTTCCCTCCCATCCTCTGATATCTCCTTTCTCAATGAGCTCAACAATTTCTATGCTCGGTTTGAGAAGGACAACCAGGAGCCTGCATCCAGGGCAAGGCTGACTATAGACCACCAACCTCTAACACACTCCCCCACTGATGTCAAAGCAGTGCTGAGCAGGATCAATCCACGCAAAGTTGCAGGCCCTGATGGCATCCCCGGATGTGTGCTCAGAGCATGAGCTGGGGAGCCTGACAGACTTATTCAACATGTCTTTGGCCCATGCTGTTGTTCCAACCTGCTTCAAGACCACCTCCATTGTGCCAGTACCAAAACACTCCACTCCAGCATGTCTCAACGATTATTGTCCAGTAGCACTCACCCCCATCATTACGAAGTGTTTAGAGCAGCTGGTCCTAGCACATCTCAAATCCTGTCTTCCCCCCAACCTGGACCCCCACCAGTTTGCCTGCCGCAAGAACAGGAGCACAGAAGATGCAGTCTCCATAGCACTGCACTCTGTCCTCTCACATTTGGACAATGGCAACACATACGCCAGAATGCTGTTCATAGACTTCAGTTCAGCATTTAACACTGTCACCCCCTCTAAGCTCATCACCAAACTCACAGATCTGGGCATCAGTGCCCCCATCTGCAACTGGTTGTTGGATTTTCTAACCACCAGGCCCCAACATGTTCGTTTAGACCACCACTGGTCCTCCACCCTCATCCTAAACACTGACGTACCGCAAGGCTGTGTGATGAGCCCGTTCCTCTACTCCCTTTTTACTCATGACTGCAGACCTGTACATTACACTAACACCATCATCAAGTTTGCGGATGACACCACAGTGATCGGCCTCATCAAGGACAACGATGAGTCAGCCTACATGGAGGAGGTGGCCCGCCTGGCTGTGTGGTGCAGCGAGAACAACCTGCTGCTCAACACCAATAAGACCAAGGAGCTCATCGTGGACTTCAGGAGGAATGCTGACACACACACCCATCCATATCAACGGTGCAGCAGTGGAGTGTGTGACCAGCTTCAAATTCCTGGGGATCCACATCTCGCAGGACCTCACCAGGACAACCAACTACTCCAACCTAGTCAAGAAGGCTCACCAGTGTCTCTTTTTCTTGAGGACTCTGAAAAAAAAAAACCTCCATCTCTCTTCAAACATCCTGGTGAGCTTCTACCACTGCACCATCGAAAGCATTCTAACCAACTGTATTACAGTCTGGTATGGGAACTGCTCTGTTTAGGACCAGAAGGCACTGCAGAAGGTGGTGAAAATTGCACAGCGTGTCGTGGGAGCCTCACTTCCTGCTATTGAGGACATCTACAGGAAGCGATATCTCAGGAGAGCCATAGACATCAACAAAGACTCCTGCCACCCAGCACACAAACTGTTCACTCTCCTGCCCTCTGGAAGGCGCTACAGGAGCCTTTGGACCAAAACCACCAGGTTCAGGAGCAGTTTTTTTCCTTCAGCTGTCTCACTGCTGAACTCTACCCCCCCCACGGTCCCCCCCCCCACACACACACCAACACCCCCCCCAACCAAACTGAATTGACTTGAACTGACTTCACTGCATTATCACTGCACTATCACCATTTGTACTATTGTTTATTCATACTGCATTTTGTACATATTGCAAATATCTATATCATATCATTATACCATTCCATACCCTGTAATTCCTGTACATTTATATTTGTATATTACACTTATGTTATTTACTGCTGTGCACTTCTGGTTAGAGGCAATCTGCATTTCATTGCCTTGTACCTTTGACATGTGCAATGACAAAGTTAAATCTGATCTAAATAATGTGCATGAAATCGCTCGCTTTGCGCAGTCGAGCAGACAGAGGAAGTCCGTGTGCGCATGTGCAGGTTTACCTTCTTCTTCTTTTGGGTTTTACGGCAGCTGGCATCCACAGTGTTGCATTACTGCCATCTACAGGTTTACCTTTGAGCGTGCACTGACAGTTCCATCATTCTGTCGCTAAACGAACAGCTGATCACACCGAGGTGCTCGCTGAGCGCCCATATTTATTAGTTTGGTCCTGCGTTTCCTTTCCTTCGTATAGAACATAACGTCTTTTCTTCTCACTTTCTTTCCGTTACTGTAGTCGCTCTTTCACGTTTCATTCGCACACTCACGTCCTCCATTTTTCTCTCCTGTTTCAAATTTGTATCCCACAATGCCTTGCGTGAACGGGGAAAGCCCACCACGTGATGCATGATGTAGTATCTTGAACTGGGTCATGGTGAAGCAGGAAAAAATAGCGGAGAATTTAGGGCCACGTGGAGATAAATTGTTCTACTTAAAAAAACGAATAAAATTGGAAGTCTGTGATTCGAATTCAGTAGGTTTCGGTCACTAAACAAAAATAATTGGGTGTCGGGAAAATTCTTTTTATGACCTACACTTGAAAAATCTGAAAGTCAGTACAGCTTTAATATCAGGATTTTGACTTGTTCATTTCAAAACATTAGCTTTATTCTTCTTTAACATCTTTGTCTGTGTTTGATGTTTTCAGTCATATTAATGTAAAAATAAAGAAAATTCTAAGGTGTTCACAAACTTTCAAGCACCACTGTAACACTCAAGGGTGACTGTGACTAATATCTGAAATCACCTTCTAAAGTAAACACACCTGATGTTCAGGGTGAAGGAATACGGAAGTGCTAGATGTTTTTTGTAACCTTGCAGTAATAAGTGTTCGAGAGAAATGCTCTGAAAACAAGGTCATAGACGCCGCCAGAGCACGAAACCCACCTGGTGGACACAGGCCTGAAATGATGTCAAAGCTCAGATGAATTGGAAAACAGTTCGGAGGATCATTCCTTATGTTTCGTGTGACTGTAATGGCACCCATTTTGAGTTAGTAATGAAGTCTGCGCTTCAGTGATGTTTCCATGCAGAGTGTCCGGCACATAGCGACAGTTTTTAAGGCTGTTTTTAGGAAAATTATAAAATGTAAATTTTTCTCCAAGGCACAGATCATTATTATAATTTAACAATAGTCACTATTATTCCCTCTGGATTATATCCCTTTTCCCTGCAGAGTTTCTCTTTATAAACTTTTGACACAAAAATACCATGTTAAAGCTGTGCTGCCTTTCAGATTTTTCAAGTGTAGGTCATAAAAAGAATTTTCCCGACACCCAATTATTTTTGTTTAGTGACCGAAACCTACTGAATTCGAATCACAGACTTCCAATTTTATTCGTTTTTTTAAATAGAACAATTTATCTCCACATGTCCCTAAATTCTCTGCTATTTTTTCCTGCTTCACCATGTCCCAATTCAAGATACTGCGTCATGCATCACGTGGTGGGCTTTCCCCGTTCACACAAGGCATTGTGGGATACAAATTTGAAACAGGAGAGAAAAATGGAGGATGTGAGTGTGTGAATGAAACGTGAAAGAGCGACTACAGTAACGGAAAGAAAGCGAGAGGAAAAGATGTTATGTTCTATACGAAGGAAAGGAAACGCAGGACCAAACTAATAAATATGGGCGCTCAGCGAGCACCTCGGTGTGATCAGCTGTTCGTTTAGCGACAGAATGATGGAACTGTCAGTGCACGCTCAAAGGGAAACCTGTAGATGGCAGTAATGCAACACTGTGGGTGCCAGCTGCCGTAAAACCCAAAAGAAGAAGAAGAAGGTAAACCTGCGCATGCGCACACGGACTTCCTCTGTCTGCTTGACTGCGCCAAGCGAGCAATTTCATGCACATTATTTGCTGAAATTAAATAACTTCCCAGCCACAGAATGGCCTGATATTTGTGAGATATTACAGAAATAAACAGATATCACAATGACTGAACTAAGGCCCTGTCCACACGGCAATGGATTCAGGTGAATCCGATAAAATTTTTTATCGTTTCGGTCTGGCATCCACACGGCACCGGCGTTTTGGGTGCCCCAAAATGATATTTTTTGAGAACGGTTTCCAGAGTGGAAAAATCTGGCAACGGCACCGTTGCGAAGTCGTCTGGATGAGTAGAACAGATTTGTTTACGATGACGTCACAACCACATGACTAGAACAAGTCATAACGCCGGGTAGAAGAAGGGGTTTATGCGCATGCGTCCTACTTCTTCTATTGTTCTGGTGTCTCTGATGGGACCGTCTTACAGCGCACGTAGAGGTGTGGCATGTGTATTGCATCGTTTTCAGCAAGCGTTGCGTTGCCATATGAACCTGATATTTTACTGATCCATTGCCCATGTGGACGCGATATTTTTTTTTACCCGCTAAAAAAAAAAATCTCATTGCTGTTGTCGTGTGGATGTAGCTTAAATTTCACCGATTTTATGAAATCAAAAGGCCAACTAGCTTTAAGTAAAAATATAAATTAACTAGAAGGGCACATGGTAAAGTCCATACCTCCACCAAGCAACATGTTATCACCATCAAAATCAAATCAATTGAATTTAGGATAATACCAAAGCTGTCCACCAAATTTAATCCAAATCTGTTCACTACTTTTTGAGTTACATTTTGGAACAGACAGAAAGATCCTGGACCCACAAACATATCTGGATTTACCGTAAAATACCAAATAATAGCCCGGGCGATTATTTGTCTCAATCACGTAAGAGACCCGGCGCGTATTAGAGACTAGGCGGCTATTTGGAACAGGCGATTAATTCCTTCTTCACAAACACCTTCCCCAAAATCTACCTCAAAACGGGGAAAAAATCATTCTCAGATAGGCCTACTTTTAACCAGTATAACTTACAGTTTGTTTAGAGTTAGATTACAGATAGCACGGTGCCGACTTCGGGGAATTTTGAAGACGCAGAATGCATCTTCGCATGGCACAGTCGGGGTGGATAAAGGATAAATCACACACCTTTTCCTGTTAATGACTAGTTAAGCGCATGCTTTACAAAATAATCAAGAAACCACACCATTGTCTGTGCGCAGCACTGTGATTTAATTACTCTGCAAAGTTATGGTCACTTGCTATCACCCTCACCCATGCAGCCTCCACCCTTTGCGCTTCGCGATGTCTGTCAATCTGAAATTGCATGGAGGGCGCGACGTTGAAGCAACATAATTAGGGTGCGAAGTGTCAAACCAAAGGGTTTTTTCTTATGCTGAAAAATAAGTGACCTGCAGTGGCTACATACTGTCATCTTGCATTCTCACGTTTCTCTCCAAGACGTCTCCCTATTTGGCCGATATGAGCCTATTCCCCGAGTGAGTTGGTACGGTGGCTCGACCCCGTAGAAAACTTAAAGTTCGGATGAAAGTTAGTTGAATAGGTTACTGACTTGTAGGCCTACATGTTGCCTGCCTGACGCGTGCTTCTGCCCAACTTGCACGACAGATTACTTGTTGAAAAGGCCCCTTGGATTAGATTGGCCGCGAGCAGACTGAAATGCATGTTAGAACGCTCTCACCTTTTTTGTAAAGCGTCTTCCAGATCCGAATGGGTAAGGGCAAGTGAAATGGTATAAGGTCTTTAATAAAACTCAGTGTGTGCTTTGACGCATGCATTCGGCAATTTAGGTCGTTTAACAGAAGCAGCAGTCCAACCTTGGAAACCCGCAGTCCTCAATGTCACCACACACGCTGGCTTTCGTTGGGTATACCCAAAGGGGTATTCCTCATTCGATGACGTAAGTAATATCCCACACACCCATGTCAAACGTAATTGGCTAAGACATCTGTCAAAAGTTACGGAGTTGCATTCCTCAAGAAATATTACGGTAGACCAAGATTATAACATTGAAATGGCATGTTTATTATCACGTAACAAAATGTTGTAAACAGTATTATAGAAATAATTTCATTCATTCATATTGTTTCGGTAGAAAACTATGCAATGCAAAATCGTTTAAACACCAGAAAACCAGAAAAGTGCTGGGCCTCAAGATTCTAGATAGAACGTTCGGACGCTTTTTTTTTTTTTTAGACCCCGGCGAGTATTCGGAACCGGCCTTTATTTGTCACAACACACGCGTACACCCGGCCGTTAAAGGGAACTCGGCGGTTAATTGGAACTCGGCTATTATTTGGTATTTTACGGTACATCGAAATCTAATCAGTTGTTCCTCAGCCCACGGCTCAGCTTTCCTCCAAATTTCATCAAAATCCGTTAACAACTTTTTGAGTTATGTTGGGAAAAGGCAAACAAACGGAACCGTAAACATCACCTCCTTTAACTAAGTGGGCGGGGTTAAGTATTTTGTTCCGGAACCACCGAATATTTTTAAAATGATGTTTTTAGTTCCAGAATCAGCTGTTTGTACATGTCAGGAACATTAGCACCTCAGAGTTCGCACAGTTTCAGTCGTCAGTTGGGAGCAGATCCTCAGGCCAGCGTCGCTCTCTCATAAAGCTCCGCTGGGACCTGGGTGCAGCTGTGTGACCTCTGACAGCTGTGTGTTCAGATCACATGATCAAAGAGGACTCTTATCTCTCATCGGTCACATGCTGAGAGACGGGGTGTGTGTGTGTGTGTGTGTGTGTGTGTGTTGTATAAAGAGGAATTTTGGGCTCAGTGTTTGCTCCTCTCAGTAAACACTCTCTCTCTCTCACACACACACACACACACACACACACACACACACACACACACGTCTGTATTTTACCTGTTTTCAGGAATTCAACCTCCAGAGGTTTATGTCACGTCTCTCATGAACTCCCTTACTGAAGTGTGTGTGTGAGAGAGAGAGAGAGAGAGAGAGCGAGAGAGAGAGAACAGATGGTCTGTTTGCCCGAATCTGACTCAGCACTCAAAAAAAGCTGACACACTCAGTCCTCTGCACTCTATGCAGTCACTGCAATCTTTCTATTACACACACACACCTGTTGCCCATGTGCCACGCTGCTCGTATCAGATATGAACTGTGTGTGTGTGTGTGTGTGTGTGTGTGTGTGTGTGAGAGTGAGTGCATGCACGCACTAATCTGAAGTGTGTACACTTCAGGCATGAAGATCACACGCTCTGGATCATCCTCACTATTATCGGATTTAAATAAACTTTCATATTTCACTGTATTTTCTCATGAACATGACCAATAAATCAGTTTGATTCTGAATCGGTTCCGATTCAGTTAAATTGATGCTGATTCTCAGCCGGTTCGATCCTGATCCTGATTTAACTTTGATTCATTTAGATTTGATTCTGATTCAGAGTCAGTTCAAGCTTCTGATTTAATTCTGATTCTGAATCAGTTAGATTATAATTCCGAGTCCATTCTGATTCAGTTAGATTTGATTCTGATTCAGTCAGGAGAGGTGGGACACTGAGGCACTGGGACAGGTGGGTCGTTACTTTGGGGTAGCTTTTATTTGAGCTTTTCAGCTTGAAACTTAAACTGTTCTCACACACACACACACACACCTTCCCCATCTGCTTCCTGTTTCCATATACGCCCCCAGCTGTCACTGCAAGACACACCATATGCCCCGTTAATCTGACTCAGGTGTGATTGTTTTGACACTCACCTTCCCTGGACTTGCCCTTCATTCAGACTGGTACTCGACCACGCCCCCGCCGCCACAGGTAGATTTGATTCTGATTCAGGTAGATTTGATTCTGATTCAGGTGATTCTGATTCAGGTAGATTTGATTCTGATTCAGGTAGATTTGATTCTGATTCAGGTAGATTTGATTCTGATTCAGGTAGGTTTGATTCTGATTCAGGTAGGTTTGATTCTGATTCAGGTAGATTTGGTATTCGTGATCATTTTCACTGTCTTTGCAGAACTCTGAGCGTGTAAACAAGCCTATAGTGCAGCTGAATTATTAGCATGTGTTCCCAGAGACTGGCAGGGCTCCAGCGGGCATCACTCGTACCTGTATACAGTTTCTAAAGCTGACTAATCAAACACAAACTAAATAACAAAACTAATCACTGTGAAAATCACTTGAGTGGTTTTGCATGTTATGACGTTGGTCAGAGGGATGATTGGTGGCAGTTGTCTGGATTTTATATTTTAAAGCATCGTATGTAATTTACATAAAATAAAATAAAAATCTCTAAACGTCGCTGAAATCACAACTCTGTAAAAAACTTTAAATGATCTCCTTTGGGCTCGGTGAAATACTATTCCCATGGTCCAAGGTGCAACTTAAACAACTCTGTGTGTGTGTGTGTGTGTGTGTGTGTGTGTGTGTGTGTTGCAGGCCAGCACGCTTCCTCAGGGCACCATAAACCTGAATGTGTGTGTAGACGTGGTGGACGGAGAGAGTGCGACAGGTCAGAAACACTCGCTCTGCATCTGCACTCCGGACAGGGAGCACTACATCCGAGCCGAGAGCCGAGAGGTCATAAACGGGTACGACACACACACACACACACACACACACCACACGCATCTTACTTGGACTCACCAGCAATGAATATTTTTTGATTAAGTTAAAATACACATTTATATATGCTGTGTGTGTGTGTGTGTGTGTGTGTGTGTGTGCAGATGGCAGGAGGCTTTGATCGTCTTTCCACGGACCAACAAACAGAACCAGAAGAAGAAACGGAAGGTGGAACCGCCTACTCCACAGGTATATATACACACACACACACACACTAAAGCAGTCCCGAGTCGAGGTGTAGTTGCGCCTGGTGTTCATTTGTATAGACTGAGTATGAAAACGTGCACTTGAAGCGTATTTATTGATTTATTTATAGTTCATTATGAAGTGTTTGTGATGAGGGGATTAAAGTTCTCCGTGACGTTTCTGACGTGCTGTGTGTCGTGTAGCTACATTTCTTTGAAGGAGGTGTTTAATGCAGACTCGAATATTTTCTTAATTTTTTGTAACGTGCCATAATAATTTGGCATGAGATATTTATACAGTGGGGCAAAAAAGTATTTAGTCAGTCACCAATTGTGCAAGTTCTCCCACTTAAAGAGATGAGAGAGGCCTGTAATTTTCATCATAGGTACACTTCAACTATGAGAGACAGAATGGGGGGAAAGAATCCAGGAAATCACATTGTAGGATTTTTAAAGAATTTATTTGCAAATTATGGTGGAAAATAAGTATTTGGTCAATAACAAAAGTTCGTCTCAATACTTTGTTATATACCCTTTGTTGGCAATGACAGAGGTCAAACGTTTTCTGTAAGTCTTCACAAGGTTTTCACACACTGTTGCTGGTATTTTGGCCCATTCCTCCATGCAGATCTCCTCTAGAGCAGTGATGTTTTGGGGCTGTCTCTGGGCAACACGGACTTTCAACTCCCTCCAAAGATTTTCTATGGGGTTGAGATCTGGAGACTGGCTAGGCCACTCCAGGACCTTGAAATGCTTCTTACAAAGCCACTCCTTCGTTGCCTGGGCGGTGTGTTTGGGATCATTGTCATGCTGAAAGACCCAGCCACGTTTCATCTTCAATGGCCTTGCTGATGGAAGGAGGTTTTCACTCAAAATCTCACGATACATGGCCCCATTCATTCTTTCCTTTACACGGATCAGTCGTCCTGGTCCCTTTGCAGAAAAACAGCCCCAAAGCATGATGTTTCCACCCCCATGCTTCACAGTAGGTATGGTGTTCTTTGGATGCAACTCAGCATTCTTTCTCCTCCAAACACGACAAGTTGAGTTTTTACCAAAAAGTTCTATTTTGGTTTCATCTGACCATATGACATTCTCCCAGTCCTCTTCTGGATCATCCAAATGCTCTCTAGCAAACTTCAGACGGGCCTGGACATGTACTGGCTTAAGCAGGGGGACACGTCTGACACTGCAGGATTTGAGTCCCTGGCGGCGTAGTGTGTTACTGATGGTAGCCTTTGTTACTTTGGTCCCAGCTCTCTGCAGGTCATTCACTAGGTCCCCCCGTGTGGTTCTGGGATTTTTGCTCACCGTTCTTGTGATCATTTTGACCCCACGGGGTGAGATCTTGCGTGGAGCCCCAGATCGAGGGAGATTATCAGTGGTCTTGTATGTCTTCCATTTTCTAAAAATTGCTCCCACAGTTGATTCTTCACACCAAGCTGCTTACCTATTGCAGATTCAGTCTTCCCAGCCTGGTGCAGGTCTACAATTTTGTTTCTGGTGTCCTTTGACAGCTCTTTGGTCTTGGCCATAGTGGAGTTTGGAGTGTGACTGTTTGAGGTTGTGGACAGGTGTCTTTTATACTGATAACGAGTTCAAACAGGTGCCATTAATACAGGTAACGAGTGGAGGACAGAGGAGCCTCTTAAAGAAGTTACAGGTCTGTGAGAGCCAGAAATCTTGCTTGTTTGTAGGTGACCAAATACTTATTTTACCGAGGAATTTACCAATTAATTCATTAAAAATGCTACAATGTGATTTCCTGGATTCTTTCCCCCCATTCTGTCTCATAGTTGAAGTGTACCTATGATGAAAATTACAGGCCTCTCTCATCTTTTTAAGTGGGAGAACTTGCACAATTGGTGGCTGACTAAATACTTTTTTGCCCCACTGTACAGTATCTACGTTAATTTTGTACTAATTTCGTGCAAGAGTGTCACACTTGTGCGCCTTGGCGTGTGCATCAGATAGACTCTCAGGCGCTCCGGACAGCGCACGCACCAAGCGGACTCTCGCACACGACGTAAAGGACTCACACCTGCACAGGATTAAGGCGCAATCAGCGCGCTGATATAAAAACTGTGAAAACACACTTACTTTGTGAAGTATTGAGTTGTGTTGCTGACACGTTACCGAGCCTTATTTCCTTGTTTGGTTTCCTGATCCCTGTTTTCCTGTTTCTCATCTTTGAGTCTACGATAGCCTGTTTGTGCCTCGCCCGACCTGTCGCCTGTTTCACCGTTTTACGATTTTGCCTGCCGTTCTGGATTATTTACGTCTTCACTTGTATTAATAAACACACCTTCTGCACTTCCATCCGTCTCCCAGCCGTCTCTGACAGAATACTGCACACTCCCTGATAAAGAGCAGCACATTCACCTGTTCAGGAACAAACTCATGTTAATGGCGCTGAAACCGACACCGTCACATGGTGCGGTTGGAGTCTTGGACTCGACTCGGATCAATAGTGGACTCGACTCAGATTTTTTTTATTGACTTGGCCTTGAACACTGGGGACTCGAGACTGGACTCGGACTCGAGGTTTAGTGACTCAGCTTCAGCAGTGTACACAGTCATGCACGCTGCTGTGCAATCACACACTCTTACACGCTCGGACACAGACTGAAACCTCAGCTCGTTTTATTTTATTAGTTTACTCTCTCTGTCTAAAACCAACCAGTCGATGATTGATTGATTGATTATTTCCATCATCCCCTCTACACTTCTGTTTGTTCTGATTATTGGTGACGGACAGTTTTTTATCCCTGGATCACTCTGTGCCTCAGCCATACCGCCAGTTTCATTCCTATTACTTTGATCATTTTTACTTCATTTATTATTTTCTTTACGTTTTAAAAATGTTTTCTATGATTAATTTATTTTTAATTACATTATATTAATAAAGATTAGTTTTTAGTATTAGGCTGATCACGTTTACAAATTTTATATCATAGTTATTATATAGATTTTCAAAAAGTATTTTCATGATTAAATAATTATTTTAATAAATCTTGCATTTCAGAATTTGTATTTTTTATCTTATGTTTTGTTTGAAGTTTTTTAAAAATTTGATTAAGTTATTAATTAAAAGTGCTGTGTTCCAATTATTAGTTTGATCATTTATGTGTTTTTATTTATTTACTTTTTAAAATGATTTATAATGATTAATTATCAGTTAACACTGGTATTTATAATAGCTTGATGTTTTATATTGTTTATTTACTATTAAACATGTAATCATTAAGTAATTATTATAGTTTAATAATGTCCACAATTGTTGTATTAATAACTTTGATTAATCATTGATCATGTTTATTTTTAATTTTGTTTTTATTTGCCTTTTGAAAAAATATACTTTAATTATGAATAAATTATCAGTAATTCTGATAATTTTGTGTTTAACTTTATAATAAAAAAAATATTTTATATTGTTTTTGTTTACTTTTAAATATTCTCCTAATCATTATTTAAATAATTTGGATAGTTTGTTCTTATTTTAAATTTGTTTTTGTTACATACGGTTTATAACAGGAGTAGATTCCCATTGCTTCTTAGAGTTGAAAGAATTGCACGCTATATCCGAAATTAAATAGTGTAGAATTTAGTTCCCAGTTAAATATATACACTGCGTGTGTGTGTGTGTGTGTGTGTGTGTTAACATCCTGGCCCATCTTTTGTCAGGTTCCTGATCTGGTACAGAACGTGTTCCCCCAGGAGAACATGATTGGCTGTTCTGTAAGTTCAGTTCAGTTCAGCGCTCAGCCGACCAATCAGAGCGCAGATCTGTGGTTGCGTTTCCTGTTTGAATCACTTTGGGTGTCAATCAATCAAGTAAAAACACACAGAGGAGCTTCACGGAAAATCATTTGGCTTTTAAATCACTCATCTGTGTGTGTGTGTGTGTGTGAGTGTGAGTGGTGAGTGGTTTTATGATTTAGAGATGGTGATTTATTTGAGGTATCAGGGTGGAGACAGGAAATCTGTGTGTGTGTGTGTGTGTGTGTGTGATGTCAGACGACAATAGCAGGTTTGTTGTTGACCTCAGGTTTAGATTGTTCTGTGGTGTCTCTCACACACACACACACACACACACACACACACACACACACACACACACACACACACACACACACACAGGTGTTTCTGACATCAAAGGACCTTTTGTTCTGGTTTGTCTGAGTGATAGTTTTCTGTTTTTAAACTTCTCTCTCTGTCTGCCTGTCTGTTTATCTTTCTCTCTCTGTTTGCCTTTCTCTCTCTCTCTCTCTCTCTCTCTCTCTCTCTCTCTCTCTCTCTCTGTAGGAACCTGGCCCAGCCAAGGTCACTGTAACAAGCAGCAGTGCTCTGTGTGTCAATAACAGTGTGGTTCAGTCTGATGGGGCTGAGCCTGTGAGAGGTACACTCACACACACACACACACACACACACACACACACACACACACACACACACACACACACAGCTCTGGAAAAAATTAAGAGACTCCTGCAAAATTAACAGTTTCTCTGGTTTTACTATTTATAAGTATGTGTTTGAGAAACACGAACATTTTTGCTTTATTCCACAAATTACTGACATAAACTAATCGCAGCTCTCCTGCGTCTCGCCAGGCTCTCCGTCAGTCTGTCACATTGCTCTGGGGTGACTTTACGTCCCTCCTGGTGCAAAAACTCCGTCAGCTCAGCTTTGTTTGATGGCTTGTGTTCCAGTGAGGTTCAGGTCTGGACACTGGGCTGGCCATGACGGGGTCTTCATCTTGTGGTCCTCCATCCACACCTTGATTGCCCTGGCTGTGTGGTGTGGAGCGGAGCACTGTCCTGCTGGAAACCCAGTCTGCAGAGTTAGGGAACTTTATCAGAGCAGAAAGAAACAAGTTTTCATCCAGGAGAACCTTGAATGAATGAATGAATTTATTTATTTTCGAACATGTATAAAAAAAATGTACGCTACCGTTCAAAAGTTTGGGGTCACCCAGACAATTTTGTGTTTTCCATGAAAAGTCACACTTTTATTTCCCACCATAAGTTGTAAAATGAATAGAAAATATAGTCGAGACATTTTTCTGGCCATTTTGAGCATTTAATCGACCCCACAAATGTGATGCTCCAGAAACTCAATCTGCTCAAAGGAAGGTCAGTTTTATAGCTTCTCTAAAGAGCTCAACTGTTTTCAGCTGTGCTAACATGATTGTACAAGGGTTTTCTAATCATCCATTAGCCTTCTGAGGCAATGAGCAAACACATTGTACCATTAGAACACTGGAGGGAGAGTTGCTGGAAATGGGCCTCTATGGAGCACTTGCATGTGACGTCACAGCCGATCCAGATTGTGACAGACGCCATCGTGTCGGTCAAACGCCATATTCCGCCTTCTACTTCTACTTCTGGTTCTACTTCTGCTTTTACTTCTACCTTTTCTTCTGGAAAACCCTACTATATACAATTCTACTACAACGGCTGCGGCTACAAGCTCTCCCTACCTGTGCACGGTTTTTATGTTTTTTGTGTGTATTTTTGCGTGTTGTTCGTCTGTACCGGACTTCAATATCCACTACAACCATATGGACTTACTGGACATTGGTTTCCAGCAGAAAATGACGGTTTGTAGCGATTTCCATCGCATGCACAACATTCCGGACGAGAAAAAAAAAAAATTCCGGACGAGACAGCGAGACCAGCGGGGTCTCCGTGGATTGTTATTGGAAGCAAAGCGAAGGAGGCGGCGCCGGGAGCAGAAGCAAAAGCGAGGCTGCAGGCAGAGCCGGCCTGTTGACTAAGCTCAGAAAACAGCTACTCAAATCTCCACTGCCAAGCCTCTACCTCTCCAACGCCAGATCCATGTAAACAACACGGACGATTTGGAATTACCTTATTCTATTCTATAATCGGCTGGTCAGTGCTATACTCAATACTTAAGTGACTTACCCATCCAATGAGGATTGTTATTTTCTTGTTTACAAGATGCCACATCTGAGTCGCTGACAAATCCTGAATTTCTGTAAAGATAACTGTCCAGAGATTTATAAGCACGCAGTGCTTCACCACTGAACAGCGAGGGAAAGTTAATGAGGTAATCATACACGTCCGGGTATTCCGCTGGCAGTTCAAAATCCGGTCGTGAAAACTCCGTCCGGAAAGCCATAAGGGTCACAAATCTGTAGATCGTTTATTTTAGACATATATCTAGTTATCTGTTCATTAGAAAAATGAGCCGTGTAGTCCGTCGGTTGAAATTGATCCATTCTGTACACGAGTGCAGCAGTATTCAGCGGTGTTTTTGACCGACAAGATGGGGGTTGTGTACTTTCCGGTCACGTGACTGCAAGATCTCTATACACCTATGGAGATATTGCACCAAAAACCAGACATTTGCAGCTAGAATAGTCATTTACCACATTAGCAATGTATAGCGTGGATTTCTGATTAGTTTAAAGTGATCTTCATTGAAAAGAACAGTGCTTTTCTTTCAAAAATAAGGACATTTCAAAGTGACCCCAAACTTTTGAACGGTAGTGTATGTAACTATTTGTAAAGAAAGAAAACGAGAAATTTAAAAAAATAAAATAACATAAAGAGCTAAGACATTACAAAACACCACACGTCGTTCGAAAAAGGAGTGGGAAGAAGTACAATACTTAACCTTGAGCATGGCTTGATTCATGTGTCCTTCTCAAAAATAATCTGCCCCGTTCCAGCCTGGCTGAAG
Organism: Neoarius graeffei; assembly: GCF_027579695.1. Taxonomy (NCBI): domain Eukaryota; kingdom Metazoa; phylum Chordata; class Actinopteri; order Siluriformes; family Ariidae; genus Neoarius; species Neoarius graeffei. Next base: position 111,647,140 of record NC_083573.1, on the reverse strand, counting down.
CACCACCAGATCATCACTGATCCTCCACCACGTTTCTCAGTGGGTGTGAGACGCTGTGGCTTGTAGGCCTCTCCAGGTCTCCGTCTAACCATTAGACAACCAGGTGATGGGAAAAGCTGAAAGCTGGACTCATCAGAGAAGATAACCTTACTCCAGTCCTCTACAGTCCAATCCTTATGGTGTTTAGCAAACCTCAGCCTGGCTCATCTTTGCTTCTCAGTGATGAAGGGCTTTTTTCTAGCTTTGCATGACTTCGACCCCACCCAGAGGAGCCTGTTTCGAACCATCCTTGCCATGCACTTGGCCCCAGCTGCTGTTTATCATCCTTTCTCTAGGTCACTTGATGTCATCCTACAGTTGCTGAGTGACATTTGAAGGAGTTGATGATCATCCCAGTCAGTGGAGAGTCGTTTTCGCCCTCTGCCAGTCTGTAACTTTGTTGTCTCCAGTGTCGGCTGCTTGACGTTGTTCTAATGAACTGCCATCTTTGAAATTTTGAGGATGGAAGCAACCTGACCCTCACTGTATCCCTCTGCCAGGAAAGCCAGGATTGAGCCCTTCTTTTTCTCACTCAAAACTTTTCTTTTTAACTCTTTTGGCATGATGAATAGATATTTTTGTATTCTAATTAAATTTAAGGTCCTACTAGCACTGTTTTTCCATCCAAACTGGTCCTACTGCAAGAGGATAGTGATGACCACAGCAGTGGTTTTTATACTTTTCCTCGTTAAATAAGATTTGGTTCAGGTGATCACCGAATCAGTACCTCAGTCAGTAAATGAATGAAATGGCGGCCAGACATGTACCCCTTTTCCACCAAATCAGTTCCAGTGCTGGTGCTGGTTCACAACTCGTTCAACTTGCGAGCCAGCTGAGAACCAGTTTGCTTTACCATAGCTCACGGAGCTACGTCATTACGTCGCTGTATATGTCAGTTACGTCGCTGTATACATCATTACGTCACTGTATACGTCAGTTACGTCGCTACGTTTGCATAAACCTTGGCGCGAATATCGAAGCAAAAACAACACGGAAGCAGCAGTAGCAGCAACAACAACAACAATAATAATAATAATGGATGACTTCGCGTTTGTACAGCTGCTGCTTCTCGTCGCTTAAAAATGGCGATCTTTCGTGGTCTTGTTATTGTTATTGGTCTTAACCAGGGCTTTGAACCAGAATTTTTTTCCTATTGGTTCGTTCTGAACAGAAACGGAATTTTAACGTTTCCGGTTTTGGGTTCCACCATTAAATAGACGTTCCCAAACCGGTTAGAACAAAAAAATTTCGTTCCCGGAACGGTTAATTACGTTCCCTGTCAGCTGTTTAACAAATGGCTATAAAATGATGTCTCTGTCTCATCCAGCTTAAGCCAAATGTAGGCTAATTCTATTACAACCTTCATTAAATAAGACAAGAAATAATTCAAAACAATTATTATTTCAAATGTTGGCGATTTGGATTCTCAGTATGTCTTCCCATCTACACAAACAGAAAAAGTGCCAAAAATGAAAGATAATCCGTTTAGTGTGTTACCAAAGGCTAGTCAGGCCCTATGCAGGGCTTTCCACAAGCGCTGGCTGCTGCCATACAGCCGGCACACAATTAAGTCCAGCCGGCTACTTTAATGACTATTATTTTTGTAGCCCACAGGCTCTAAATATTAATTTTCGATTTTAATAAAATTAAATGTTTATCTAACGGACTGACAATAATGTCAAACTGAACCGCACTCATTTAAGTTGTGATTCGCGCTGTTTGTACCGATAATAACCACAAATTCCCCGCAGACTTCGCTGATCCGCGGCCCCGACATGTGGTGTGCGCGCACTCGGCGGAGGCAGTAGTTTATTTTAGTAGTTTATTTCGGCGGAGTTTATTTTGTGTTTAACACACACACCCGGCTGGCTACTTATTTGTCATGGCTGGCTAGTATGAGCCTTAGTGGAAAGCCCCGTATGCATTGATAGGCTAACAGAGGTTAACGTCATTTAATGTTCGCGAGCCTCTCATTAACGTGGACAAATATATTGATATCGTGTTTGAAATTGACGTTTTTGAATAACGATAGACTGCAATATTTACTTCTTATTTAAGATGTGGAGACGTGATAGTAGTCCACCCTCCCGCTCTCTCCATTCAGTCAGCGAACGTCACACAGGAAGTGAACCCCAGCGGGTCATAGAAACTTGCGCAGGAGAAGAATGACTTTTTCATTTGTAGGCTACAGAAACTTTGAGGAACGAAATAAAAACCGGTATTAACCGGTTACCATTATTTTTAATAAGCGTTTCTGTTCCGGAACATAAAAAATAATAAAGTTTCTGGTTTCGTTTCTGTTCCATGTGAAATAGAAAAAGTTCCCGGTTTTCGTTTTCGTTCCTTGAACCGGTTCAAAGCCCTGGTCTTAACAACTCCGCCCCCCCCCCCGCTGACGTAAGCGGTTCTTTCCTCTGGCCCAGCAGAGAGTTGGTGCTAGCCTGGAACCGGTTTTTCTGGCCCCAGAGCCAGTTCTTTGTCAGTGGAAACAGAAAACCCGGTTCCAAACTAAGCACTGGCCCCAAACCAGCCCTGGAACTGCTTTGGTGGAAAAGGGGCATCAGAGATGCTGATTTAAGAAAAAAATTGAATGGTCTCTTCATTTTTTTCAGAGCTGTGTACATACCCGTGAAAAGTTTGGACACGCCTTCTAATTCAGAGTTTTTTCTTTATTTTGATTGATTAAGTCACTTCATGTCTTAAAGTAATGATGGATGTCGTTTCTCTTTACGGAGTTGTTCGATTCTTGACGTAATATGGATTACTACAGTTGTGGTGTTGAATAGGGTGATTTACTGTGTTTTTATTATTTATTTATTATTTACTGTTTGATCTCAAACACATTAAGAAGGTAAGAAACTCGTCCACTGATGACCTTTTGATGAGACACGGCTGTGAATTGAACAGCGTTCCAGGTGACTCCTCATGAAGCTGGTTAAGAGAATAATAGTGTGCAAAGTGTCATCGAGGGAAACGCTGGATACGCTGAAGAATCTAAAATATCAAACATTTTTTGTTTTTTTGGACACTTTTAAAAAAATAATTCCTCCCACTGAAAGCACGATCCACCCACCTCCTCACACACGAGCCCCTCCCTGACGGAACAGGCCAGGTTTGCTCTCTTGAGCTCCACAGATGTCTGTGGCACCATCAGGATCTGAACTCAGGATCTCCGGATGATGGACAAACGCTTTTCTTTTGCACAACAGGAGATATTTTTTTCTTTTTAATTTCTAATTCAAACTTATTAAAGCCTCAGTATTTTTGTTATTCTTTTTGTTCATTATTTTCTGCTTTGATACATTTTTGTTTATCATTTTATCCAAAACCCTTTTTAGCTCACCAGCCATAGGGCAGTGGGCTAATGCATCCATCGTCCGTCCGTCCATCCGTCCGTCCGTCTGTCCACCCACAATTCACAAAAATTGCTCCTCTTTCCTGAGTTTTCAATGGATTTTGATTATTGCTGTGTTCACACTTATACCGGTACGAAAGTGGTGTAACTGTATCGATACAAAGTATAGCGGTACAGTTTAGTGCATCTGTCCACACTAGCGAGAAATGTTTGCGGTTTTCTTTCACGGTAGTTGAAATGTGCGTGCGCGAAATGTTTCCGTGGTTACCGAGTAACTTCCTTCCGAAAATATATGGCATCCGTTATTTCGAGATCTCAAGAAAACAAAACAATTATTCCCTGATCTCAGCTGGATCACTGTATCTCCGTCGGTAGAGACGAAGCCGGGCCAGTCTTCTGCGGAGGTGCCGCGGACTCATTTTGAAATTATCCCTTATTAAAAGACTTAATGCAATCTCTCCCTGTGTCAACCCCTGATCAAAATATTGCCTTATTAGGTGATCGATTATTCCAGACATTCTAATGACCAAAGTTGCGTCTATACAGAATGAGAAATAGCCCCAAAGTCAGCATATCACAAGTCTCTTGGCGCACCTGAATGAACCATTTCTCAGCTGTTTACTCGAGATCATCAAATAATTGTTTTGTTTTCTCGAGATCACGGAATAACGGTTTTGTTTTCTCAAGATCTCGAATTAGTTGTGTTGCTTTCTCGAGATCCTGAATTAATTATGTCGTTATCTCGGGATAACAAGGTGAATAAAAAAAAGGATTATATGAAGGGCCTCTCGCGGCTTCCGTACGGATGAAACAGCGTGTGTGTGCTTTTTGTCGTCAGTGTACAGTCTGTATTTCTGGTGGTCATTTATTCAGTCGAATCGTATAAAACGCACGAGGCAGTTGAGAAAGAAACAAACAAATCTCCGTTCTTCACTATTTTATTCAGCGAAGACATCGATTGAGGTGTGTGACTTTGCGCATTATATTTGTATCGATACAGAGCCGCTTCATCTGTCCACACTACAGCGAAGCGCTACAGTACCGATACTGTACCGGTACGAAACCCATACATTTGTGGGTTTCGTACCGATACAGTTATACCGCTACAGTACCGGTATAGTTGCTAGTGTGGACAGGTGTTGCGGTACGAAAGTAGTTTCGTATCGGTACAAAATCCCTAGTGTGGACAGGGTATAAGATATTGTTTTGCTTTGAAGATCAAATTGTTCTAATTGTTCTCATGAAGAACAACTTGGCTAATTATAAACGAGTCTGGTTTCTCATGGTGCAGCTGTGGGAGCTGATGTTCTGGTTTTGAATCATTTGATTATTAACTTAACATTTTAATGTATTTTTGATTATATATATTTCTTTCTTGGACTATTTTAGCTACTAATTAAGTAATTCTGTTTATTTATTAAATTTGCTTATGTTTATTTCCCCCCTAATTATTAATCAGTTCTTACATTAGTTCTTCTGTGTAAAATAAATTCACAAACCCTGAGCCGGACCGAACAGTGCTGAGTGTGTGTATGCGATCGTGTGTGTGTTTGTCAGAGTCGGAGCGCGTCATTGGAGGGCGTAAGCCAAGGGTCGAGAGTGGCTACTTCTCACTGGAGAAACCAAAACCTGAACAGCACCAACAGGAACAGCTCGCTTCCTCATCCTCATCCTCCTCTTCCTCTCGTCTGAGGTACAGCACCTCGGAACCGGTGCTGTTCCCCTCACCGTCCTCACACACTTCACCTGACACACACACTACACATTCAGACTTCACAGACACACCCGCTGTTTCACCATCTGTCGATGCTCCACACACACATACATCAGCAACAACTCACACAGTGCGATCTTCTTCTCCACGCACTTCTGCCAACATGCCCACACTGCCATCACCGCTCTCGTCCTCTCAGAGCTCTCTCGACTCTGAGTCGAGCCCTGAGAGGCGGAGTCGTGTTGTGAATTTGGGTGGGGAAATCGTATCAGAGGCTGGAGGAATCAACGTGAGGCCTGGGCGAGGTGGGCGGAGCTATGCAGCACTGGCAGACGTCCCCCGTGCGAGAAGGCTGAGTCATCGCGAGGCATTTCGTTCTGAGCGCAAACGGCAAGAGCTAAGAGCGAGAACACGGAGCCCGGGGAGAGAGGAGGTGGAGAGACTTTTTGGCCACCAGAGAAAGTGAGAACACAGACACATGCACACACTACGGTATAAACACACACACTTACACAGACAGACACACACTGTTCTACACACTCCAGGCACGGAATGAAGCTTTAGGGATTTGCTTGGACAGTGGGGGTTACTCAACTTGACCATGACCATATCATAGAGTCATTGCTTTTGGTGTAAGTTGAGCTGACATGGTCTTCTCAGCAGCGAATCAGGGTGCTGATGTCATCTATGGAGTCTGGAGCAGAATTCCAAACGGCCAATTCTTTAAGGTCAGATCTGTAAGAGACGCTAAGGAGGTCACCAGTTGTGGTATTGACTCACAGTGCTCCGGTTGTGGTGTGGTCCTTTAGCAAGGACTGGTATTCGCAGACCTCTCCTGCCCTCTACCAGGATGAGTAGATGAGTAGATGCATGATGATCCTTGACTCCTGACTTGCGTTCCTGCTGGAATGCAACGTCCTGCAGGGTGTGACGTCATTGTTGTATACACCAGTTTCTGTCTTTAACCTCCCTCAGGGACAGTAGTGGTGTATTGCAGTGATGAAGGGTAAAGGTCCTCCACTGCCACCTTGATGTCTAGCACATCTGCTTTACTCTGAAGGATGCAGTATATAGACGAGGACTATCTTTTTCACCATTTAGTTCCTGAGAAGCCAAGATTCAATTTTGATGAACACCACTTTGGCAGTAGCCATAGAATGTACATTAGTTAGGTCTACTGCCTTGGAGTCAGTGGACAGCATGATTCGTGATCCCTGGTATGTACCTGTGCCCCTCAGCAAAACTTAGCCATAACATCACAAGGCCCATCTTGGCATACTCAAAAAGTACCTCAAATGTATGCACTGACACAGCGTGCTCCTGGGCAGGGCTGAATCTGGGCAGGAATTTCTGGACCTGGATGTGTAGGTCATTAGCCCACACCTGCACTTCCCAAAGCTCTTTCCTGCCCTGAAGCTCCCATGGGCTGCGTCTGTACAGCAGCTCGAAGACAGCCTGGGGAGCATAATAGTAGAATATCCCAGTCAAACATGTCCTCACTCTCCACCCAACGAAGCTTACACCTCAGTGTTTGATTGGTGTGTATGTGTATATATATAAAAGACATACAGAAAACAAAAGAAACCCAATTCCAAAAGCTTCAAATAAAAACAGAATGCGATAATTTGCAAATCATGGAAACCCTATATTTCATTGAAAATAGTCCAAAGACAACATATTGAATGTTGAAACTGGGAAATATTTATTTATTTATTCATCTCATCTCATTATCTGTAGCCGCTTTATCCTGTTCTACAGGGTCGCAGGCGAGCTGGAGCCTATCCCAGCTGACTACAGGTGAAAGGCGGGGTTCACCCTGGACAAGTCGCCAGGTCATCACAGGGCTGACACATAGACACAGACAACCATTCACACTCACATTCACACCTACGCTCAATTTAGAGTCACCAGTTAACCTAACCTGCATGTCTTTGGACTGTGGGGGAAACCGGAGCACCCGGAGGAAACCCACGCGGACACGGGGAGAACATGCAAACTCCGCACAGAAAGGCCCTCGCCGGCCCCGGGGCTCGAACCCAGGACCTTCTTGCTGTGAGGCGACAGTGCTAACCACTACACCACCGTGCCGCTATTTATTTATTTATTTTTAAATATATGCTCATTTTGAATTTGATGTCAGCAACACATTTCAGAAAAGTTGGGACAGGGACAACAAAAGACAGAAAAAGTTCCGTAATACTAAAAAAACTAATTTGGTTAATTGTCAACAGGTCAGTAAGATGATTGGGTATAAAAAGAGCATCCCAGAGAGGCGGAGTCTCTCAGAAGTAAAGATGGGGAGGGGTTCACTGCTCTGTGAAAGACTGCATGAATAAACAGTGCAACAATTTAAGAATAACGTTCCTCAATGTTAAATCACATCATCTATGGTCCATAATGTCATTAAAAGTTTCTGAGAATCTGGAGAAATCTCTGTATGCAAGAGACAAGGCTGAAAACTGACATTGGATGCCTGTGATCTTCAGGCCCTCAGGGTATGAGGGGGCGTTAGGGCACATGACATGGGTAGCTTGTACATCTGGGAAGGCATCATTAACACTGAATGATATAAACATGTTTCAGAGCAACATGCTGCCATCCAGACAAAATCTTTTTCAGGGAAGGCCTTCCTTCTTTCAGCAAGACAAAACCACTTTCTGCACATACAGTGGTGCTTGAAAATTTGTGAACCCTTTAGAATTTTCTATATTTCTGCATAAATATGACCTAAAACATCATCAGATTTTCACACAAGTCCTAAAAGTAGATAAAGAGAACCCAGTTAAACAAATGAGACAAAAATATTATACTTGGTCATTTATTTATTGAGGAAAATGATCCAATATTACATATCTATGAGTAGCAAAAGTATGTGAACCCTATAGGATTAGCAGTTAATTTGAAGGTGAAATTAGAGTCAGGTGTTTTCAATCAATGGGATGACAATCAGGTGTGAGTGGGCACCCTGTTTTATTTAAAGAACAGGGATCTATCAAAGTCTGATCTTCACAACACACGTTTGGGGAAGTGTATCATGTCACGAACAAAGGAGATTTCTGAGGACCTCAGAAAAAGCGTTGTTGATGCTCATCAGGCTGGAAAAGGTTACAAAACCATCTCTAAAGAGTTTGGACTCCACCAATCCACAGTCAGACAGATTGTGTACAAATGGAGGAAATTCAAGACCATTGTTACCCTCTCCAGGAGTGGCCGACCAACAAAGATCACTCCAAGAGTAAAGCGTGTAATAGTCGGCGAGGTCACAAAGGACGCCAGGGTAACTTCTAAGCAACTGAAGGCCTCTCTCACATTGGCTAATGTTAATGTTCATGAGTCCACCATCAGGAGAACACTGAACAACAATGGTGTGCATGGCAGGGTTGCAAGGAGAAAGCCACTGCTCTCCAAAAAGAACATTGCTGCTCATCTGCAGTTTGCTAAAGATCACATGGACAAGCCAGAAGGCTATTGGAAAAATGTTTTGTGGACAGAGGAGACCAAAATAGAACTTTTTGGTTTAAATGAGAAGCGTTATGTTTGGAGAAAGGAAAACACTGCATTCCAGCATAAGAACCTTATCCCATCTGTGAAACATGGTGGTGGTAGTATCATGGTTTGGGCCTGTTTTGCTGCATCTGGGCAGGACGGCTTGCCATCATTGATGGAACAATGAATTCTGAATTATACCAGCGAATTCTAAAGGAAAATGTCAGGACATCTGTCCATGAACTGAATCTCAAGAGAAGGTGGGTCATGCAGCAAGACAACGACCCTAAGCACACAAGTCGTTCTACCAAATAATAGTTAAAGAAGAATAAAGTGAATGTTTTGGAATGGCCAAGTCAAAGTCCTGACCTTAATCCAATGGAAATGTTGTGGAAGGACCTGAAGCGAGCAGTTCATGTGAGGAAACCCACCAACATCCCAGAGTTGAAGCTGTTCTGTACAGAGGAACGGGCTAAAATTCCTCCAAGCCGGTGTGCAGGACTGATCAACAGTTACCGCAAACGTTTAGTTGCAGTTATTGCTGCACAAGGGGGTCACACCAGATACTGAAAGCAAAGGGTCACATACTTTTGCCACTCACAGATATGTAATATTGGATCATTTTCCTCAATAAATAAATGACCAAGTATAATATTTTTGTCTCATTTGTTTAACTGGATTCTCTTTATCTACTTTTAGGACTTGTGTGAAAATCTGATGATGTTTTAGGTCATATTTATGCAGAAATATAGAAAATTCTAAAGGGTTCACAAACTTTCAAGCACCACTCTATTAAAACTGCATGGTTCCGTAGTAAAAGAGTCCAGGTGCTAAATTGGCCTGCTGCAGTCCAGACCTGTCTCCCATTTAAAACATTTGGCGCATTATGAAGTGCAAAATACAACAAAGTAGATCCCAAATTTTTGAGCAACTGAATTTGTATATTAGGGAAGAATGGGACAACATTTCTCTTTCAAAACTACAGCAGTTGGTCTCTTGAGTTCCCAAACATTTACAGAGTGTTATTAAAAGAAGAGGTGATGTAACACAGTGGTAAACACGCCCCTTTCCCAACTTTTCTGAAATGTGTTGCTGACATCAAATTCAAAATGAGCATATATTAAAAAAACCAAAACCAAAAAAAAACCCAATAAAATTTCTCAGTGTCAGCATTTGATATGTTGTCTTTGTACTGTTTTCAATGAAATATAGGGTTTCCATGATTTACAAATGATTGCATTCTGTTTTTATTGACAGATTACACAGTATCCCAACTTTTTTGGAACTGGAGTTGTGAATAAACTTCTTTAGTGTTGATGTGTTCATGTTTTTAGCTGTGAATGTATTTATATCTGGTGTCCAGTCTAACCCTGTGCATCATGGGAAATGTAGTTCTGTTGTGTCAGCCTCAGCCAGTATGGCACCAGTCTGTCTCTGAATGCAAGATGGACTGTAATTGGTGGACTTTAGCACCATCTAGTGCATACACTGTAGTATTACAGCCACATGACACTGTAACTCACACCGTATTCAATATAACATTAAGTATACACATAGACACACCCTATACACACAAACTCACCATACGTGCACAATCACCAGATATAATACATGTGCTCATCATATACTCAGTACACACGCTCATCGTATACTCAATACACACGCTCACCGTATACTCAATACACACGCTCACCGTATACTCAATACACACGCTCACCTTATACTCAATACACACGCTCACCATATACTCAATACACACGCTCACCTTATACTCAATACACACGCTCACCTTATACTCAATACACACGCTCACCGTATACTCAATACACACGCTCACCTTATACTCAATACACACGCTCACCGTATACTCAATACACACGCTCACCGTATACTCAATACACACGCTCACCGTATACTCAATACACACGCTCACCGTATACTCAATACACACTCTCACCGTATACTCAATACACACGCTCACCGTATACTCAATACACACGCTCACCGTATACTCAATACACACGCTCACCGTATACTCAATACACACGCTCACCGTATACTCAATACACACGCTCACCGTATACTCAATACACACGCTCACCGTATACTCAATACACACGCTCACCGTATACTCAATACACACGCTCACCGTATACTCAATACACACGCTCACCGTATACTCAATACACACGCTCACCTTATACTCAATACACACGCTCACCATATACTCAATACACACGCTCACCTTATACTCAATACACACGCTCACCTTATACTCAATACACACGCTCACCTTATACTCAATACACACGCTCACCGTATACTCAATACACACGCTCACCTTATACTCAATACACACGCTCACCGTATACTCAATACACACGCTCACCGTATACTCAATACACACGCTCACCGTATACTCAATACACACGCTCACCGTATACTCAATACACACGCTCACCGTATACTCAATACACACGCTCACCGTATACTCAATACACACGCTCACCGTATACTCAATACACACGCTCACCCTATACTCAATACACACGCTCACCTTATACTCAATACACACGCTCACCGTATACTCAATACACACGCTCACCTTATACTCAATACACACGCTCACCCTATACTCAATACACACGCTCACCTTATACTCAATACACACGCTCACCTTATACTCAGTACACACCCTCACCTTATACTCAATACACACGCTCACCGTATACTCAGTACACACCCTCACCTTATACTCAATACACACGCTCACCGTATACTCAATACACACGCTCACCGTATACTCAATACACACGCTCACCGTATACTCAATACACACGCTCACCGTATACTCAATACACACGCTCACCGTATACTCAATACACACGCTCATCGTATACTCAATACACACGCTCACCATATACTCAATACACACCCTCACCTTATACTCAATACACACGCTCACCGTATACTCAATACACACGCTCACCATATACTCAATACACACGCTCACCTTATACTCAATATACACGCTCACCTTATACTCAATACACACGCTCACCCTATACTCAATACACACGCTCACCTTATACTCAATACACACGCTCACCTTATACTCAGTACACACCCTCACCTTATACTCAATACACACGCTCACCGTATACTCAGTACACACCCTCACCTTATACTCAATACACACGCTCACCGTATACTCAATACACACGCTCACCGTATACTCAATACACACGCTCACCGTATACTCAATACACACGCTCACCGTATACTCAATACACACGCTCACCTTATACTCAACACACACGCTCACCTTATACTCAACACACACGCTCACCGTATACTCAATACACACGCTCACCTTATACTCAACACACACGCTCACCGTATACTCAATACACACGCTCACCTTATACTCAATACACACGCTCACCTTATACTCAATACACACGCTCACCTTATACTCAATACACACGCTCACCGTATACTCAATACACACGCTCACCGTATACTCAATACACACGCTCACCGTATACTCAATACACACGCTCACCTTATACTCAATACACACGCTCACCGTATACTCAATACACACGCTCACCGTATACTCAATACACACGCTCACCGTATACTCAATACACACGCTCACCCTATACTCAATACACACGCTCACCGTATACTCAATACACACGCTCACCTTATACTCAATACACACGCTCACCGTATACTCAATACACACGCTCACCTTATACTCAATACACACGCTCACCGTATACTCAATACACACGCTCACCGTATACTCAATACACACGCTCACCGTATACTCAATACACACGCTCACCCTATACTCAATACACACGCTCACCGTATACTCAATACACACGCTCACCTTATACTCAATACACACGCTCACCGTATACTCAATACACACGCTCACCGTATACTCAATACACACGCTCACCGTATACTCAATACACACGCTCACCGTATACTCGATACACACGCTCACCTTATACTCGATACACACGCTCACCGTATACTCAATACACACGCTCACCTTATACTCAATACACACGCTCACCTTATACTCAATACACACGCTCACCATATACTCAATACACACGCTCACCGTATACTCAATACACACGCTCACCGTATACTCAATACACACGCTCACCGTATACTCAATACACACGCTCACCTTATACTCAATACACACGCTCACCTTATACTCAATACACACGCTCACCGTATACTCAATACACACGCTCACCGTATACTCAATACACACGCTCACCGTATACTCAATACACACGCTCACCGTATACTCAATACACACGCTCACCCTATACTCAATACACACGCTCACCGTATACTCAATACACACGCTCACCTTATACTCAATACACACGCTCACCGTATACTCAATACACACGCTCACCGTATACTCAATACACACGCTCACCGTATACTCAATACACACGCTCACCGTATACTCGATACACACGCTCACCTTATACTCAATACACACGCTCACCGTATACTCAATACACACGCTCACCTTATACTCAATACACACGCTCACCTTATACTCAATACACACGCTCACCATATACTCAATACACACGCTCACCGTATACTCAATACACACGCTCACCGTATACTCAATACACACGCTCACCGTATACTCAATACACACGCTCACCTTATACTCAATACACACGCTCACCTTATACTCAATACACACGCTCACCGTATACTCAATACACACGCTCACCGTATACTCAATACACACGCTCACCGTATACTCAATACACACGCTCACCGTATACTCAATACACACGCTCACCCTATACTCAATACACACGCTCACCCTATACTCAATACACACGCTCACCGTATACTCAATACACACGCTCACCTTATACTCAATACACACGCTCACCGTATACTCAATACACACGCTCACCTTATACTCAATACACACGCTCACCGTATACTCAATACACACGCTCACCGTATACTCAATACACACGCTCACCGTATACTCAATACACACGCTCACCGTATACTCAATACACACGCTCACCTTATACTCAATACACACGCTCACCCTATACTCAATACACACGCTCACCGTATACTCAATACACACGCTCACCTTATACTCAATACACACGCTCACCATATACTCAATACACACGCTCACCGTATACTCAATACACACGCTCACCGTATACTCAATACACACGCTCACCGTATACTCAATACACACGCTCACCGTATACTCAATACACACGCTCACCGTATACTCAATACACACGCTCACCGTATACTCAATACACACGCTCACCGTATACTCAATACACACGCTCACCTTATACTCAATACACACGCTCACCGTATACTCAATACACACGCTCACCGTATACTCAGTACACAAACCCTCACTCTGTACACACACTTTATATCAGTGTCGCATCATTTCCTCTTATCTAGTTTAATCACATGATAATGCCACTTGATGACATCAGCTGGAGATCACGGTTTCTGCTGCTTTCACTTCACTGTCTGTCAGTTTTTCTTTCTTTCTGTCACTCAGTTTTTATTTCTCTATCTGTCTCTGTGCATCTCACAGGTTTTCTTTGTCTGTCTGTCTCTCGCAGTTTTTCTTTGTCTCTCTCTTGGTCTCATTTTTTTTTCTCTATCTGTCTTTCTATCTGTCTCTCGCAGTTTTTCTGTCTCTCTCTCTCTCTGTCTCAGTTTTCCTTGTCTGTCTCTCTCTCTGACTCTCACAGTTTTTGTCTTCCTTTCTTTCTGTCTCAGTTTTTCTCTCTAGTTCAGTCATTTCATCTCTTTTTTTTTCTCTCTTTCAGGCGCTCCTCTGAACATCAGTCTCCTCCTGCCTTCTGCCACGCCCACTGATTCCTCTGCTTTTTCTCATCTCTCTCTAACACACACACACACACACACACACACTACTGCTCATTGCTGCACTTCCTGGAGTCCTGAGTGCTTTCCACCTTGCCTCCATCCCCCCCCCCCCCCACACACACACGAATCCACACGCACATCATTGAGCAGAGATATTGTATTTTATTTTTATTTAGACTGTTTTTATAAGGTTAATTCCATTTAATACAACAGTTATATTTTTTAAATCTCAGTGGTATTATAATCATTCTCAATCCAATCAATAATAAAGTACATTTATTAATATAACTTCATTCACACTAAATGGACTTCAGTGTATTTTAAATAGAGTTGTATATAAAATATATCTGTGTGTGCGTGCGTGCGTGCGTGCGTGTGTGTGTGTGTGTGTGTGTGTGTCAGGCGTACTCAGGTGATCGAGCGTTTTGAGTCACAACAGGCAAGAGATGCATTGGAGCACATGGACACGACAGACCCATCCTCTTCCTCCAGTCAATCCACCAATCAGAGAACAGGACGCAGTGAGAGGCGTCTCCCCACCCAGAAACAGGTACGCTTCTAACATCACACACACCTGTACACAAACAGGTACGCTTCTGACATCACACACACCTGTACACAAACAGGTACGCTTCTGACATCACACACACCTGTACACAAACAGGTACGCTTCTGACATCACACACACCTGTACACAAACAGGTACGCCTCTGACATCACACACACCTGTACACAAACAGGTACGCTTCTGACATCACACACACCTGTGCAGAAACAGGTACGCTTCTGACATCACACACACCTGTACACAAACAGGTACGCTTCTGACATCACACACACCTGTACACAAACAGGTACGCTTCTGACATCACACGCACCTGTACACAAACAGGTACGCTTCTGACATCACACACACCTGTACACAAACAGGTACGCTTCTGACATCACACACACCTGTACACAAACAGGTACGCTTCTGACATCACACACACCTGTACACAAACAGGTATGCTTCTGACATCACACACACCTGTGCAGAAACAGGTACGCTTCTGACATCACACACACCTGTGCAGAAACAGGTACGCTTCTGACATCACACACACCTGTACACAAACAGGTACGCTTCTGACATCACACACACCTGTACACAAACAGGTACGCTTCTGACATCACACGCACCTGTACACAAACAGGTACGCTTCTGACATCACACGCACCTGTACACAAACAGGTACGCTTCTGACATCACACACACCTGTACACAAACAGGTACGCTTCTGACATCACACACACCTGTACACAAACAGGTACGCTTCTGACATCACACACACCTGTACACAAACAGGTACGCTTCTGACATCACACACACCTGTACACAAACAGGTACGCTTCTGACATCACACACACCTGTGCAGAAACAGGTACGCTTCTGACATCACACACACCTGTGCAGAAACAGGTACGCTTCTGACATCACACACACCTGTGCAGAAACAGGTACGCTTCTGACATCACACACACCTGTACACAAACAGGTACGCTTCTGACATCACACACACCTGTACACAAACAGGTACGCTTCTGACATCACACACACCTGTACACAAACAGGTACGCTTCTGACATCACACACACCTGTACACAAACAGGTACGCTTCTGACATCACACGCACCTGTGCAGAAACAGGTACGCTTCTGACATCACACACACCTGTACACAAACAGGTACGCTTCTGACATCACACACACCTGTACACAAACAGGTACGCTTCTGACATCACACACACCTGTACACAAACAGGTACGCTTCTGACATCACACACACCTGTGCAGAAACAGGTACGCTTCTGACATCATTACACTTTCTCCGTTTTAGGATCTCTCATTGGATGCCGGTACCACAGGCTCAGTAACAGATTTTTCTGGAAAAATGTCTGTTTACAGGAGGGCAAAAAGCCTGGACCGCCGTGTTACAGAGTCATCCATGACGGTGAGAGAAAGACCATTCACCATTATCAGCTACACTAATAAGCCAAGATGCTCATTAAGTGGGACAAGTTTACAGGTCCTCGTTACATGAGATCAGTTCATAGGTCCTCGTTAATTGGGATTGATTTACAGATCATCAAGTGGGATTCATTTATAGGTCCTCATTAAGTGGGATCGGTTTACAGATCATCAAGTGGGGTTCATTTATAGGTCCTCATTAAGTGGGATCTGTTTACAGATCATCAAGTGGGGTTCATTTATAGGTCCTCATTAAGTGGGATCGGTTTACAGATCATCAAGTGGGGTTCATTTATAGGTCCTCATTAAGTGGGATCGGTTTACAGATCATCAAGTGGGGTTCATTTATAGGTCCTCATTAAGTGGGATCGGTTTACAGATCATCAAGTGGGGTTCATTTATAGGTCCTCATTAAGTGGGATCTGTTTTCAGGTCCTCATTAAGTGGGATCGGTTTACAGATCATCAAGTGGGGTTCATTTATAGGTCCTCATTAAGTGGGATTGGTTTACAGATCATCAAGTGGGGTTCATTTATAGGTCCTCATTAAGTGGGATCTGTTTACAGATCATCAAGTGGGGTTCATTTATAGGTCCTCATTAAGTGGGATCTGTTTACAGATCATCAAGTGGGGTTCATTTATAGGTCCTCATTAAGTGGGATCGGTTTACAGGTCCTCATTAAGTGGGATTGGTTTACAGATCCTCATTAAGTGGGATCGGTTTACAGATCATCAAGTGGGGTTCATTTATAGGTCCTCATTAAGTGGGATCGGTTTACAGATCATCAAGTGGGGTTCATTTATAGGTCCTCATTAAGTGGGATCTGTTTTCAGGTCCTCATTAAGTGGGATCGGTTTACAGATCATCAAGTGGGGTTCATTTATAGGTCCTCATTAAGTGGGATTGGTTTACAGATCATCAAGTGGGGTTCATTTATAGGTCCTCATTAAGTGGGATCTGTTTACAGATCATCAAGTGGGGTTCATTTATAGGTCCTCATTAAGTGGGATCGGTTTACAGATCATCAAGTGGGGTTCATTTATAGGTCCTCATTAAGTGGGATCTGTTTACAGATCATCAAGTGGGGTTCATTTATAGGTCCTCATTAAGTGGGATCGGTTTACAGATCATCAAGTGGGGTTCATTTATAGGTCCTCATTAAGTGGGATCTGTTTACAGATCATCAAGTGGGGTTCATTTATAGGTCCTCATTAAGTGGGATCTGTTTACAGATCATCAAGTGGGATTCATTTATAGGTCCTCATTAAGTGGGATCGGTTTACAGATCATCAAGTGGGGTTCGTTTATAGGTCCTCATTAAGTGGGATCGGTTTACAGATCATCAAGTGGGGTTCATTTATAGGTCCTCATTAAGTGGGATTGGTTTACAGGTCCTCATTAAGTGGGATTGGTTTACAGATCCTCATTAAGTGGGATCGGTTTACAGATCATCAAGTGGGTTTCATTTATAGGTCCTCATTAAGTGGGATCTGTTTACAGGTCCTCATTAAGTGGGATCGGTTTACAGATCATCAAGTGGGGTTTGTTTATAGGTCCTCATTAAGTGGGATCTGTTTACAGATCATCAATTGGGGTTCATTTATAGGTCCTCATTAAGTGGGATCTGTTTACAGATCATCAAGTGGGGTTCATTTATAGGTCCTCATTAAGTGGGATTGGTTTACAGATCATCAAGTGGGGTTCGTTTGTAGGTCCTCATTAAGTGGGATCTGTTTACAGATCATCAAGTGGGGTTCATTTATAGGTCCTCATTAAGTGGGATCTGTTTACAGATCATCAAGTGGGGTTCATTTATAGGTCCTCATTAAGTGGGATCGGTTTACAGATCATCAAGTGGGGTTCATTTATAGGTCCTCATTAAGTGGGATCGGTTTACAGATCATCAAGTGGGGTTCATTTATAGGTCCTCATTAAGTGGGATCGGTTTACAGATCATCAAGTGGGGTTCATTTATAGGTCCTCATTAAGTGGGATCGGTTTACAGATCATCAAGTGGGGTTCGTTTATAGGTCCTCATTAAGTGGGATCTGTTTACAGATCATCAAGTGGGGTTCATTTATAGGTCCTCATTAAGTGGGATCGGTTTACAGGTCCTCATTAAGTGGGATTGGTTTACAGATCATCAAGTGAGGTTCATTTATAGGTCCTCATTAAGTGGGATCGGTTTACAGGTCCTCATTAAGTGGGATTGGTTTACAGATCATCAAGTGAGGTTCATTTATAGGTCCTCATTAAGTGTGATCGGTTTACAGATCATCAAGTGGGGTTCGTTTATAGGTCCTCATTAAGTGGGATCGGTTTACAGATCATCAAGTGGGGTTTGTTTATAGGTCCTCATTAAGTGGGATTGGTTTACAGATCATCAAGTGAGGTTCATTTATAGGTCCTCATTAAGTGGGATTGGTTTACAGATCATCAAGTGGGGTTCATTTATAGGTCCTCATTAAGTGGGATCTGTTTACAGGTCCTCATTAAGTGGGATCGGTTTACAGATCATCAAGTGGGGTTCATTTATAGGTCCTCATTAAGTGGGATCTGTTTTCAGGTCCTCATTAAGTGGGATCGGTTTACAGATCATCAAGTGGGGTTCATTTATAGGTCCTCATTAAGTGGGATTGGTTTACAGATCATCAAGTGGGGTTCATTTATAGGTCCTCATTAAGTGGGATCGGTTTACAGATCATCAAGTGGGGTTTGTTTATAGGTCCTCATTAAGTGGGATCTGTTTACAGATCATCAAGTGGGGTTCATTTATAGGTCCTCATTAAGTGGGATCGGTTTACAGGTCCTCATTAAGTGGGATTGGTTTACAGATCATCAAGTGAGGTTCATTTATAGGTCCTCATTAAGTGGGATCGGTTTACAGGTCCTCATTAAGTGGGATGGGTTTACAGATCATCAAGTGAGGTTCATTTATAGGTCCTCATTAAGTGGGATCGGTTTACAGATCATCAAGTGGGGTTCGTTTATAGGTCCTCATTAAGTGGGATCGGTTTACAGATCATCAAGTGGGGTTTGTTTATAGGTCCTCATTAAGTGGGATTGGTTTACAGATCATCAAGTGAGGTTCATTTATAGGTCCTCATTAAGTGGGATTGGTTTACAGATCATCAAGTGGGGTTCATTTATAGGTCCTCATTAAGTGGGATCTGTTTACAGGTCCTCATTAAGTGGGATCGGTTTACAGATCATCAAGTGGGGTTCATTTATAGGTCCTCATTAAGTGGGATCTGTTTTCAGGTCCTCATTAAGTGGGATCTGTTTACAGATCATCAAGTGGGGTTCATTTATAGGTCCTCATTAAGTGGGATTGGTTTACAGATCATCAAGTGGGGTTCATTTATAGGTCCTCATTAAGTGGGATCGGTTTACAGATCATCAAGTGGGGTTTGTTTATAGGTCCTCATTAAGTGGGATCTGTTTACAGATCATCAAGTGGGGTTCATTTATAGGTCCTCATTAAGTGGGATCGGTTTACAGGTCCTCATTAAGTGGGATTGGTTTACAGATCATCAAGTGAGGTTCATTTATAGGTCCTCATTAAGTGGGATCGGTTTACAGGTCCTCATTAAGTGGGATTGGTTTACAGATCATCAAGTGAGGTTCATTTATAGGTCCTCATTAAGTGGGATCGGTTTACAGATCATCAAGTGGGGTTCGTTTATAGGTCCTCATTAAGTGGGATTGGTTTACAGGTCCTCATTAAGTGGGATTGGTTTACAGATCATCAAGTGAGGTTCATTTATAGGTCCTCATTAAGTGGGATTGGTTTACAGATCATCAAGTGGGGTTCATTTATAGGTCCTCATTAAGTGGGATCTGTTTACAGGTCCTCATTAAGTGGGATCGGTTTACAGATCATCAAGTGGGGTTCATTTATAGGTCCTCATTAAGTGGGATCTGTTTTCAGGTCCTCATTAAGTGGGATCGGTTTACAGATCATCAAGTGGGGTTCATTTATAGGTCCTCATTAAGTGGGATCTGTTTACAGGTCCTCATTAAATGGGATTGGTTTGCAGATCATCAAGTGGGGTTCGTTTATAGGTCCTCATTAAGTGGGATCGGTTTACAGATCATCAAGTGGGGTTCGTTTATAGGTCCTCATTATTGGGATTGGTTTACAGGTCCTCATTAAGTGGGATCGGTTTACAGGTCCTCAAGTGGGGTTCATTTATAGGTCCTCATTAAGTGGGATCGGTTTACAGATCATCAAGTGAGGTTCATTTACAGGTCCTCATTAAGTGGGATCGGTTTACAGATCATCAAGTGGGGTTCATTTATAGGTCCTCATTAAGTGGGATCTGTTTACAGGTCCTCATTAAATTGGATTGGTTTGCAGATCATCAAGTGGGGTTCGTTTATAGGTCCTCATTGAGTGGGATCGGTTTACAGATCATCAAGTGGGGTTCGTTTATAGGTCCTCATTATTGGGATTGGTTTACAGGTCCTCATTAAGTGGGATCGGTTTACAGGTCCTCAAGTGGGGTTCATTTATAGGTCCTCATTAAGTGGGATCGGTTTACAGATCATCAAGTGAGGTTCATTTACAGGTCCTCATTAAGTGGGATCGGTTTACAGATCATCAAGTGGGGTTTGTTTATAGGTCCTCTTTAAGTGGGATCAGTTTGCAGGTCCTCGTTAAGTGGGATTAATTTACAGGTCCTCGTTAAGTGGGATTGGTTTACAGATCATCAAGTGGGGTTCGTTTGTAGGTCCTCGTTAAGTGGGACTGGTTTACAGATCATCAAGTGGGGTTCGTTTGTAGATCCTCCTTAAGTGGGACTGGTTTACAGATCATCAAGTGGGGTTCATTTATAGGGCCTCTTTAAGTGGGATAAGTTTGCAGGTCCTCATTAAGTGGGATTGGTTGACAGGTCCTTGTTAAGTGGGATTAATTTACAGGTCCTTGTTAAGTGGGATTAATTTACAGGTCCTTGTTAAGTGGGATTGGTTTACAGGTCCTCATTAAGTGGGATTGGTTTACAGATCATCAAGTGGGGTTCATTTATAGGTCCTTGTTAAGTGGGATTGGTTTACAGATCAAGTGGGGTTTGTTTATAGGCCCTCTTTAAGTGGGAACAGTTTGCAGGTCCTCATTAAGTGGGACTGGTTTACAGGTCCTTGTTAAGTGGGATTAATGTCCAGGTCCTCATTAAGTGGGATTAATTTACAGGTCCTTGTTAAGTAGGATTAATTTACAGGTCCTCATTAAGTGGGATTGGTTTACAGGTCCTCGTTAAGTGGGATTGGTTTACAGATCATCAAGTGGGGTTCGTTTATAGGTCCTCTTTTTCAGTAGAATCAGTTTGCAGATCCTCGTTAAGTGGGATTAGTTTACAGGTCCTCGTTAAGTGGGATTCATTTGCAGGTCCTTGTTAATGGGATCGGTTTACAGGTCCTCTTTTAGTGGTATCCGTTTACAGCTCCTCATTAAGTTTGACTAGTTTACAGGTCTTCGATAAGTGGGATAGGTTCACAGGTCCTCGTTAAGTGGGATCCATTTGCAGGTCCTTGTTAATTTTGATTGGTTTACAGATCATGGTTATAGTGAGAATGGTTTACAGATCCTCGTTAAAGGTGTCACTGCATCGTTTTTTCATTAACTGTGCGGTGGTCTCTAGTATGAATGAATGCCCTGTGAGCCGGTTTTGGTGAAAAACATGCTGTGGTGTTCCTGTTTCAGGCTGTTCTAGTTTGGTGGAGGAGTGGGTGGGGAGAGAACGACAGGATTTCAGCTCTTACTCATTAATATTCATGACATGTAAACATATCGCTTCTGATTGGCTAACAGCACTGTGACGCTCCCTCCAGTGGGTTATGGGCGAGGCCATGAATACTAATTTTCGAAGTGACGTAAGTTCGTAGGGCTTTTTCTGATTCGCTCGTTTTTCCGTCTATTTTCTTTCACAGGCTGATACAGGGAATGGGGGTAGAAGAACATTTTCACGTGCAGCATGCATACGCAACTCGCAGTGACCTATGGTATTTCAAAAAGAGCCAGTATTAAACGGTTTGTCGTGGAATGACACCTTTAAGTAGGATTTGTTTACGCAGGCTCATTAATTTGAATTAGATGACAGATATATTTAAAATGAAAAGCTAATTAGTATCAAAGTTTGTGTGTGTGATTGCTTGCTAAAGGTCTACTTCAGTTAAGGATAAAGGGTTTAACACTTTTGATGGGGTACTCTAAGTATTTGTGTGTGTGTGTGTGTGTGTGTGTGTGTGTCGGGTTTAGCTGCCAGCGTAGCCCTCATACTCACCCCACACCTCACACTCCCCTAATATAAATAGCTGTTGGCGGCGTCAAATCTACTGAAAGCTGAAATACACACTCTCTCTCTCACACACACAATTCATGAGCAGTCATATGGAAGGAAACACTGAATGTGTGAACACAGATGTGTGTGAAGACGAGTACACAGATGAAGCTCAATAAGATTAAGGTACTCTGATCTTAACTGTAGTGTGTGCGTGATAGATAGATAGATAGATAGATAGATAGATAGATAGATAGATAGATAGATAGATAGATAGATAGATAGATCAGCACATTTTAAGTAGATGACTATAGACTTTTTAATAAAATAGATTATTTCTTCAGTCACCTAAAGGAACACAGTAGTTGCTTTGCGTTTGTTAGCGTGCTAGCTACAGGACAGGCAGGTGTTGGTTTCGTTCCTTTGGCAGGTCTGTCCTCACCGACATGCTGCCGTCGCAATCCAGATACGCAGCTGAAGGTTTTGTACAATCACAGAGTACTAAAAATTATTTACACTCTAATTAAATATGTAGAAATGCCATGTTTATTCTGTGTTTGTGCTGTTAGTTGAAAGGTATTTAGTGATTTATATGAAAGAGAGTCGCATTTAATCGACAGCTAGTGACAATTTCTTAGCTGTTAGCTGACAGTTATTCGCAGCTAGCTGTTTGCTAAGAACTTTAGCACAACTCTAGCAGAGAAATGTGTAAATATATAATATCTAGAGATGTGAGGCAGATAGAACAGGCTTGATTTTGTATTGTGTTTTGATTTGTCATTATTTCAGTGTGAGTGAAGCGAGAGTGTGGATTTAATTCCTTGCTTTATTTTCCAGCCTGATCTTCTGAACTTTAAGAAAGGATGGATGACCAAACTGTACGAGGACGGCCTGGTGAGTGTGAGTGTGTGTGTGTGAAACCTTAAAAAGTGAACACATTAAACTTTGATGGAGGTCATAATAATAATTATAATAATAATTATTGTAATAATATAAAGAAAAATCTTAGATTCCTTTCAGAAAAGATAAAACAGTCTTCTAAAATCTGAGCGCATGAGTGATTCAAACTGCACAAAAAATATAAAAGCAGTAAAAAACGGTTTAAAAAATTTATTTTCAAGCTTAAACCTAATGATTTGCCAAAAAAATGTATAAAAAAGTTTTTAAAAAGTTATTAACAAGTAAACATAACATGGAGGCGACTGTTTAATAAGAATTCTAAACTTTAGACGGATTAAAAAAATCCTGCGCGTATAGAATGTGCAGGTAGCTCATGTAGTTTTTTAAGAATAGATGTAATTTATTTGTTTGTGCTTTTTGAATGTTTTTATTGTTGGAGTGGAGATGGTTGCGCTGGTGTTCTGGACCAGCTGTAAGTCTGCAGTCTGACGCTGATCCAGTTTATTGCTCACAGATTCATGGACTGGTGTTTCTGCCTCCTCTGTAGAGAAAAAAAAACTGATAAATGTGTGTGATGTTTAACACAACGTAGGACATGTTCGGAATGTGAGGATCAGATTCTACAGTCATGTAAAGTTCTTAAACCATAAAAATATCCTCTGAATAAAATGTGAAGTGTATTTGGCCTATCTAACGTGTGTGTGTGTGTGTGTTTCAGTGGAAGAAGCACTGGTTCGTTCTGACTGATCAGAGTCTGAGATATTACAGAGACTCCATCGCTGAAGAGGTCAGTCTGAGGCTACATCCACACGACAACGGCAACGAGATTTTTTTTTTTTTAAATATCGCGTCCACATGGGCAACGGATCAGTAAAATTTCAGGTTCATATGGCAACGCAACGCTTGCTGAAAACGATGCAATACACATGCCACACCTCTAGGTGCGCTGTAAGACGGTCCCATCGAAGACACTGAAACTACTACTACTATGGGGGCCGCCATTGTTGTTGTTATGAATGACGCGCGCGAGAGTGCTGCTTGTTCTAGTCATGTGGTTGTGACGTCATCGTAAACAAATCCGTTCTACTCACGCACACGCCTTCTCGCTCCCTATCCTATGGATATAGTCCCTTAAATCACGTGCTCGTTTTTTGAATGGAGACGCGGAAAGAGGAATGAACGGGGGTAGATGGAAGCCAGTACGCCAACATTCTGAGATCCTCCAGAATTCTTTAATGGTCCTGAATAAATTGAATGCTACACGTTGATGGATTACTTTGTTCTTCTACGCCCTTTTTGAGGAATGTATTGTAGGACTTAAACCAACATCTGAAGAGGTGAGATCGCTCCTATTTTTGCTGGCGGGCTATTCTCTCACTCTGTCTCTCACTCACTCTCTCTCTCTCTCTCTCTCTCTCTCTCTCTCTCTCTCTCACTTTGCACCATTACACAATAAATATTCACAGTGAAAATATTTTGTAAGTGCATTTCATGAACCAAGTTATAGGATTTGTTGACAACTCGCATCGAGTTCGTTACACTTCTACCCGGCGTGAAGCACTGACAGTCATGTGGTTGTGACGTCATCGTAAACAAATCCGTTCTATTCATCCAGACGACTTCGCAACGGCGCCGTTGCCAGATTTTTCCACTCTGGAACCCGTTCTCAAAAGATTTCGTTTTGGGGCACCCAAAACACCGGTGCCGTGTGGACGCCAGGCCGAAACGATAAACAATTTTATCAGATTCACTTGAATCCGTTGCCGTGTGGACAGGGCCTGAGTGTTTGGTGTGTAAGTGATTGTGTGTGTGTGTGTGAGAGAGAGAGGGACGGACTTACATCAGTGTGTGTTACCTCAGGCAGCGGATGTGGACGGAGAGATTGATTTGTCCACGTGTCATGATGTCACTGAGTTTCCAGTGCAGAGGAACTACGGCTTCCAAATCCATGTGAGTCTCACACTGTCCACTTTATTAGGAACACCTGCACTTTCCTGCAGTTCTGTAATCAGCGTAATTGCATAAAATCATGCGCCTCCAGGTCAAGAGCTTCAGTTACTGTTCACGCCATCCATCAGAATGGGGAAAAAGTCTGATCTCTGTCACTTGGTCCCGCATGTTGTGGTTTGAGTGTTTCAGAAACAACAAACATGAACGGAGTGACCGTTCTGTTGGGTGGAAATGCCTTGTTGATTAGAGAGGTCGGAGGAAAATGGTCAGCTTCTACAGTCACTCTTTGTAACTGTGGTGAGCAGAAAAGCATCTAAGCATGAACAGGACACCATAATTTGAGGTGTATGAGCTACAACAGCAGGAGATCACATCAGGTTCCTCTCCTGTCAGCCAGGAACATGAATCTGAGGTTGTCCTGAGCACAGACTCACCCACACTGGACCTGAGCATCACCTCATCTTTATCCAGTTTTCATCTAATACATAACTGAATTAGTCTTTACTGAGCAATATTATAGCAAGCACAAATAAATATGATCATCACTCCTTCACTGTCCGTATTCTCTCGTTATTCTCTTCCCGTTCGAGGCTTTTTTAAATCATGGTCGTCTTCTCATGTTGTATTTCATATTAGTATATTTGACTACATGTTTGTTTTAGTATAAAATAACTATAAAAATTGATGTTGGCTGTCATGATGTATCCTGTTTGACAAGCAAAAAAAATCTTTATCGCTCTGCATGTGTTGGATCTGACAAATAAATAAAACGCAGCTCACATATTTTTAATGAGTCATTAATGTTTGTGAGGTGACATGGCAGTCAGTTACACGTGATCAATTTATAAACTGTCTCTCTGTCTGACTGTCTGTCTGTCTGTCTGTCAGAGTAAGGAGGGGGCGTTCACTCTCTCTGCTATGACTTCTGGGATACGGAGGAATTGGATTCAGGCCATAATGAAGAGTGTTAAACCCACAATCACACCAGACGTCACACGGTACATTTAATATTCCTCTTCTATAACTACTGTAGTTTATGCTTTTAATTCCGACAGCCTCATTATAGCAGCTCCGTATATTACTGTGTTTACGGTAGGTGTGTTACTCCATCAGTTACGGTAGTTTGTTTATTTGTGAGTGTTTTTGCAATAGGTACATCACTCCATCAGTTGCGATTGTTTGTTTATTACCTCACCTGGGATGGAGTCCACCAGGGGGCGAGGTATCATTTTCGGTGGGGTTTCTTTCTTTCTTTCTTTCTTTGATTTTTTTGTTCACAATATTACGGGAAAACGGCTGGACCAATCTTCATGAAACTTTCAGGATACAGTGGTGCTTGAAAGTTTGTGAACCCTTTAGAATTTTCTATATTTCTGCATAAATATGACCGAAAACAACATCCGATTTTCACACAAGTCCTAAAAGTGGATAAAGAGAACCCAGTTAAACAAATGAGACAAAAATATTATACTTGGTCATTTATTTATTGAGGAAAATGATCCAATATTACAGATCTGTGAGTGGCAAAAGTATGTGAACCTCTAGGATTAGCAGTTAATTTGAAGGTGAAATTAGAGTCAGGTGTTTTCAATCAATGGGATGACGATCAGGTGTGAGTGGGCACCCTGTTTTATTTAAAGAACAGGGATCTATCAAAGTCTGATCTTCACAACACGTTTGTGGAAGTGCATCATGGCACAAACAAAGGAGATTTCTGAGGACCTCAGAAAAAGTGTTGTTGATGCTCATCAGGCTGGAAAAGGTTACAAAACCATCTCTAAAGAGTTTGGACTCCACCAATCCACAGTCAGACAGATTGTGTACAAATGGAGGAAATTCAAGACCATTGTTACCCTCCCCAGGAGTGGTCGACCAACAAAGATCACTCCAAGAGCAAGGAGTGTAATAGTCGGTGAGGTCACAAAGGACCTCAGAGTAACTTCTAAGCAACTGAAGGCCCCTCCCACACTGCTCTCCAAAAAGAACATTGCTGCTCATCTGCAGTTTGCTAAAGATGACGTGGACAAGCCAGAAGGCTATTGGAAAAATGTTTTGTGGATGGATGAAACCTAAATAGAACTTTTTGGTTTAAATGAGAAGCGCTATGTTTGGAGAAAGGAAAACACTGCATTCCAGCATAAGAACCTTATCCCATCTGTGAAACATGGTGGTGGTAGTATCATGGTTTGGGCCTGTTTTGCTGCATCTGGGCCAGGACAGCTTGCCATCATTGATGGAACAATGAATTCTGAATTATACCAGCGAATTCTAAAGGAAAATGTCAGGACATCTGTCCATGAACTGAATCTCAAGAGAAGGTGGGTCATGCAGCAAGACAACGACCCTAAGCACACAAGTCGTTCTACCAAAGAATGGTTAAAGAAGAATAAAGTGAATGTTTTGGAATGGCCAAGTCAAAGTCCTGACCTTAATCCAATGGAAATGTTGTGGAAGGACCTGAAGCGAGCAGTTCATGTGAGGAAACCCACCAACATCCCAGAGTTGAAGCTGTTCTGTACGGAGGAACGGGCTAAAATTCCTCCAAGCCGGTGCGCAGGACTGATCAACAGTTACCGCAAACGTTTAGTTGCAGTTATTGCTGCACAAGGGGGTCACACCAGATACTGAAAGCAAAGGTTCACATACGTTTGCCACTCACAGATATGTAATATTGGATCATTTTCCTCAATAAATAAATGACCAAGTCTAATATTTTTGTCTCATTTGTTTAACTGGGTTCTCTTTATCTACTTTTAGAACTTGTGTGAAAATCTGATGATGTTTTAGGTCATATTTATGCAGGAATATAGAAAATTCTAAAGGGTTCACAAACTTTCAAGCACCACTGTAGATGGGCATTGTTCTCAAATAGAGCCTCCAACATTTTGAGGGTCATCCAGTCAAGGTTTTTGTGGTGACTGCCTTGTATAGAGGCGCTAGCCACTACGTCATCCTGCTGTAAGAGTGACAGCCGTACACTGCGCATGCGCATTCATGTGTTCCTCTTAAAATGGCCGGTGAGTGAATAGAATTCGGTTTACCACTCGAAATAAATGGACTAAAGAAATCGCTTTCAGATATTTTTATGCTTATTACAGAGGGAAAGTGTGTTCCGCTGAGCTCTAGCACCGGGCCATTTCCGGGAAATAAGAGTTTGGGTCGTGGCGACAGCGTGTGTGTGTCAGCCTCGGCTCAGAGGTTTCAGTTTGGAAAACTGTAAGAGGGAAGAGTAGAATAATATAAAGTACAGACACTTGGTATACGTATTTTACTTCTGTGATTTTTAAATTGTTCATTTTTGGATTACGCTTCATTTTTGTGGCTACTGCCTCACAGAGTAAATATATATGCTGTATTTACTGTATGGACACGGGATCAGAAAACTATTTTATTTATAAGCAGCAGCCACATGGACCCAGAGGGGACCGTTTTTTTTCATGATATCTTCCTTCATATTCATCATCAGTGCTTCCGGGTGAGGTTTGCTTGTTTGTTAGTGTTTTTAGTGTGTTCTTAACATAGCCGTGAAACGTTAGGAAGTACTGTTGCTTTCCGACACACAACTTATCCCACTGCGTCTAAGTCATCTCTGGTCATCTTGCAGTGCTTGCCACTGGATTCAGGTGATAAGGAAGAGAGGGTACGGTAGTTGCAGTGCAACAACTACATCACCTTAAACAAATATGTGTGCAGGAACTGGTGGTTGGAGAATCCAGTGGTGATGGGAGATTGGCAAAGTGACAGGTACCCGATAGTACTGGGAGTCGTAGTCAAGAACCTGCACGCTGGCGGTCTGGAACTGAAAGTCGTTCTGTTATGCCAGCTGGAGCAATGTAACAGTTTGGCAGCACTCTAGATGTGAGAGCAGCTCTATTTAGCAAGGCCACTGCTCTACCCATATGGGAAAGGGGTTAGAAAAGGTACCCCAAACATTGGTTGCTCCTCTTCACCCGGTCAGCTAACCGCGACTGGCGAGTTATTCCATAAATGCAGTCGAGTAAAGAAATGTGTCAAGCATCTTAAGGTTGTACACTCAGCAATGAACGTAAATCAGCACATATTGGGCTCGAGTTGAAAAGGTCACTCACCTTGCGGGATACGGGCAACTTCATGAAGAAACATCGGATTACACCTTCTTCTGGAGTGGTTTACCAGCTTCTGATAGAAGCTTGCATGGGGTCACTATCATGTTGAAATTTTCAATTGCAAATAGACTGTCATCGCTTCCTCAAGCTATAAATGAATGCCTCATCACTCTCAGGCTATCTCTGGGGGAAAAAACACCACATTACTATCACCAGTGCCTATGCCCTAACAATGACAAATGAGGAGCCAGTTAAGGAACAATTTTACGCTGTTCTTGGTAATTTGGTCAGTAAGACATCTTTTAAGGATAAACTGTTAATTCTAGAAGATTTCAATGCCGGTGTTGGCAGGGATTATTTAGCATGGCCAAAAACCATTGGCTCTCGTGGTCCTGGGAAATGCAACTCAAATGGGTTGCTTCTCTTATCTCTATGCCATGAGCACCAGCTCACCATCACTAATACCCGACTCCAGTGGCCCCAGATACTTGGATGTACACTACCGTTCAAAAGTTTGGGGTCACTTTGAAATGTCCTTATTTTTGAAAGAAAAGCACTGTTCTTTTCAATGAAGATCACTTTAAACTAATCAGAAATCCACTCTATACATTGCTAATGTGGTAAATGACTATTCTAGCTGCAAATGTCTGGTTTTTGGTGCAATATCTCCATAGGTGTATAGAGGCCCATTTCCAGCAACTCTCACTCCAGTGTTCTAATGGTACAATGTGTTTGCTCATTGCCTCAGAAGGCTAATGGATGATTAGAAAACCCTTGTACAATCATGTTAGCACAGCTGAAAACAGTTGAGCTCTTTAGAGAAGCTATAAAACTGACCTTCCTTTGAGCAGATTGAGTTTCTGGAGCATCACATTTGTGGGGTCGATTAAATGCTCAAAATGGCCAGAAAAATGTCTCGACTATATTTTCTATTCATTTTACAACTTATGGTGGGAAATAAAAGTGTGACTTTTCATGGAAAACACAAAATTGTCTGGGTGACCCCAAACTTTTGAACAGTAGTGTACCTCAGATCCAAACACTGGCATCTCATTGAGTACATCATTGTAAGAACTAGGGATGTATGTGATGTAATTATCACAAGGGTTATGAGAGGTGTTGAATGCAATACAGATCACAAAATGGTCAGATCCTCACTCAAGCTTATCATTAAAACACCAATGATGAAACACAGCAAACACCCTGTGAAGAAACTCAATGTTGCCTGACTCAAAGATCGAGTAACCAGGGCCCACTTTAAACAATGTCTTGAGGAGACGCTGGGAAAAAGATGACATGGCGGAATTCGACTCGTCAACTGCTAAGTGGAACCCTCTACGAACCTTGGTGTACAAAACAACTGTAGATGTGCTTGGGATAGCCAAAAAAATAGCAACCAGACTGGTTCTCCAAAATTTTTGAAGAAATGCACCTCCTGATTGAGAAGAAAAATGCTGCTCACCTAAAATATATCACGCGAAACACCAGAGCGACAAAAAGAAGAGTTCATGGCAGCTAGAAATGCTCTACAGTAGAGGACCAGACAGTTGAAAAAGGAATGGCTAATTAAGAAAGTTGTGCAAGTCCAACACTGTGCTGATGCCCACGATATGAATAACTTCTACTACTCATTTAAAGAGCTCTACGGCCCTGTTGTGCGTGGTGCAAGCCCCCTTCTTTCAACTGAGGGTGATCTCCTAACAGAGAAGACTGACATCCTGAAGCGATGGGTAGAACATTTCAGTAATCTATTGAATAGACCATCCCAGGTTCAACAAGATAGCTTTGACACCATGGAGCAAAAAGAAGTTGTACAACATGTTGATGCCCCCCAGGAAGAAAGAAGTCTGCTATGCCACACTGCAGGAAACTGAATGTGAGGAGAAAATTCCTTCATACTAGTGAAATTATCTTCCTGCATGGACAGATAATTTTACTTAAAAACATCTTAGAATAAGTTGCACTGAAAAAAATGAGATCTTAGCAAGTGAAAATATCTTGAAAATAGTTGAAACAATCAAGCGTTTCCTATTAGAAGAATACAAGACACCAATTCTGAGATTATTAAACTTAGTTCTAGATTGCAACCAACTTATTCTCAGATGCGTAGTGGATGTTCATTATGTCTAACTATTACAAATATTTTAAGTTCGTTTCTTAGACAAGGATATTTTTTAAGCTTGTTACCTTGTTAACAGTTTCGGCGAGAATCTCCCGCCTTCTTCAGAAACAGTCACCAGATGTCGAGTGGTGACGTGCCTTATCAGCTGATGTTGCGTGCAGGAGGCGTGAACGTCCCGCCCAATTTGACAGGTAGTTCACGCCTCCTGCTGTCAGGTCGCTCCTCCAGGACGGCGATTCACACACGAAGAGGAAACGGACAAGACAATAGCTTTTTTGGACTTAAAAATACACCACACAGAAGAAGGGAACATTAGAATGACAACATACAGAAAACCTACACACACCGACCAATATCTTCTCTGGACATCTGAACATCCCATCACACACAAAATGTCAGTAATCAGAACACTATACGACCGAGCACAGAGCATCACGGAGGAGAAAGACAGACAGGAGGAGGAACAACACATCCAACAGGCATTAAAAAACTGCCAATATCCACCGTGGGCAATTCGGAAAGGGAAATTACAGACACAAATAAAAGAAAATAAACAAACAAGAAAAAACACAGAAAAAACAAACCGGGGCTTTGTCACACTACCATACATAAAAGGAGTCACAGAACGCATCCAACGATCCATGAGGAAATACCACATCAACACCCCGGTCAAACCATACAAGAACCTCCGACAGCTGCTAGTTCACCCCAAAGACAAAATACAACTGGACAATAAATGCAACGTCATCTATGAAATCCCTTGCCGTTCATGTAATAAAGTCTATATTGGTGAAACGGGCAGATGCTTCCATACTCGCAGGAAAGAACACCAATTAGAATGTGAAAAAGAAACAACAAGAAGACTCACAAGATCCGAAAAAGAAAAAGCAAACCAAGAAAACCTAAAATCAGCCATTTCAGACCACTGCAAACGGCAAAATCACATAATGAATTGGGAAGAGGCCAGAGTCATTCGCGCTGAAGAGAATAGATTCCAGCGTTGGATTTTAGAGGCAGTGGAGATACGCAAGCGGGCGCAGAGGACGATGCACCGGGACGAGAGAGCGTATGCACTGTCGCACACCTGGAGCGCCGTCCTGGAGGAGCGACCTGACAGCAGGAGGCGTGAACTACCTGTCAAATTGGGCGGGACATTCACGCCTCCTGCACGCAACATCAGCTGATAAGGCACGTCACCACTCGACATCTGGTGACTGTTTCTGAAGAAGGCGGGAGATTCTCGCCGAAACTGTTAACAAGGTAACAAGCTTAAAAAATATCCTTATCTAAGAAACGAACTTAAAATATTTATTCTCAGATGTCTTATCAAGTAAAAATATCTGTCCATGCAGCAAGATCATTTCACTAGTATTAAGTCATTTTCTCCTCAAATTCAGTTTTCAATTTTTTGCAGTGTGGGTACAATCTAGAACTAGTTTTAATAATCTCAGAGTTGGTGTCTTGTTTTCTTCTACACTGCAGAAGTGATACCTTAACAAGGTAGAATATCTTGAATATAGTTGAAACGATCTAGCGTTTCCTATTAGAAGAATACAAGACACCAACTCCGAGATTATTAAAACTATACTCAACAAAAATAAAAACTTTACACTCGTTTCAAAGTCAATAATTTGAACATTTTGGAAAATAGGTTTGAAATAACGATTGTATTCAATTATCTTGTCATTAAAGATGCTATAGCATACAGATCATGTTTGTCATGGAATCGGTTCCACCGGAAATGCGACGACAATGTCCATGATCAAAAACTGTGAGTCACAACTTAATGAAATCATGTCAATATCGGGTGTGTCCTCCATGGGCGTTCACAACTGCGATACAACGTCTCCTCATGGATTGGATGATGCGTCCGAACACAGCTTGGGGAATGCGCTGCCATATTTGTACCAACATGGCACCAAGCTCCTGCAAGTTCTGTGGAGGGTTCCTGTGGTGCCAGTTTGATGGAGACGTGTCTGGAGATTATGGATGGTCTGTCAACTGCATCCCATAACCCTCGCAACGTCAGTGACGGATGTTCCCGTATTCAGCATGCCAATGGCATGTTCACGCTGAATGTTTGACAGTCGTGGCATTGCAAATTAACGAATAATTAACCATAAAACCTTGTTTTTCTGAGATGACACTCTACTCTGCTACCGTGAGATCAATTGCACGTGTATCAATAGGTCACGTCACTTGTGTCACGTGGAAACGTGATTTTAGCGTGCAGTGCTCTCGCAGGTGCTACGTAGGCCCGACCAGTAGAATGAATGTGTGACGTAATGCCCTTGACAACGCATTTAACCATAATCTCAACAAGAACTCTTTCAAGAAAAGTTTCTAAACACTATTTGAAAAATAATGAGTGTCAAGTTTTTATTTTTGCTGAGTATAGTTCTAGATTGTAACCAACTTATTCTAAGATGTCTTCTTAAGTAAAATTATCTGTCCATGCAGCAAGATCATTTTGCTCGTATTAAGGAGTTTAATTCCTCAAATTCAGTTTTTTGCACTGTGCAGCTGCATTGCAAAGGGTAGCGCATCCATTGGTCACCTGCAAAAGAGGGTGTGGAGTAGGCATACCATAAGTTTATCTACAAAGGCAACTGTATGTCGAACCATCATCCTGAGTACCCTAATCCATGGAGCTGAATGCTGGACAGCATAGCGCTGCCACATGAAGCAGCTCAAAGCCTTCCAGCAACGTTGTCTCAGAAAGATCTTGAAGATATCTTGGAATGAGAAAGTGTCAAATCATGAGGTGGTATACAAACCGAACTGTTCATCTGTCGAAAGTATCATCATCAAGTGACGGCTTTAATAGACGGAGCACCTTGTCCGTATGGAGGACCATAGAATCCCTACACAGTTATTCTGTGGTTCACCAGTTTGTGGCGAGCATGGTGTCGGAAGGCCCAGAAAACACGAGAAAGATTCTGTGAAAGATTCTCTCAAGAAATGCGGCATCGCTGCCTGTGATCTCGAGCTGAAAGCAAAAAAACCTTCCACTGTGGAGGTCCACTAGCAGTCGTCATCAAAACTACAAGGTGACATCCATGGTGGCATGAGTGTGTTTACAGTTACTCCATCAGTTATGGTAGTTTGTTTATTTGTTAGTGTGTTTACAGTAGGCATAGTACTCCATCAATTACGGTAGTTTATTTGTTAGTGTGTTTACGGTAGGCGCAGTACTCCATCAGTTACGGTAGTTTATTTATTAGTGTGTTTACACTAGGCACGTTACTCCATCAGTTACGGTAGTTTATTTATTAGTGTGCTTACAGTAGGTGCATTACTCCATCAGTTACGGTAGTTTATTTATTAGTGTGTTTACACTAGGCACAGTACTCCATCAGTTACGGTAGTTTATGTATTAGTGTGCTTACAGTAGGTGCATTACTCCATCAGTTACGGTAGTTTATTTATTAGTGTGTTTACACTAGGCATGCTACTCCATCAGTTACAGTAGTTTATTTATTAGTGTGCTTACAGTAGGTGCATTACTCCATCAGTTACGGTAGTTTATTTATTAGTGTGTTTACACTAGACACAGTACTCCATCAGTTACGGTAGTTTATGTATTAGTGTGCTTACAGTAGGTGCATTACTCCATCAGTTACGGTAGTTTATTTATTAGTGTGTTTACACTAGGCATGCTACTCCATCAGTTACAGTAGTTTATTTATTAGTGTGCTTACAGTAGGTGCATTACTCCATCAGTTACAGTAGTTTATTTATTAGTGTGCTTACAGTAGGTGCATTACTCCATCAGTTACGGTAGTTTATTTATTAGTGTGCTTACACTAGGCACGTTACTCCATCAGTTACGGTAGTTTATTTATTAGTGTGCTTACAGTAGGTGCATTACTCCATGAGTTACGGTAGTTTATTTATTAGTGTGTTTACACTAGGCACGTTACTCCATCAGTTACAGTAGTTTATTTATTAGTGTGCTTACAGTAGGTGCATTACTCCATCAGTTACGGTAGTTTATTTATTAGTGTGCTTACAGTAGGTGCATTACTCCATCAGTTACGGTAGTTTATTTATTAGTGTGCTTACACTAGGCACGGTACTCCATCAGTTACGGTAGTTTATTTATTAGTGTGCTTACAGTAGGTGCATTACTCCATGAGTTACGGTAGTTTATTTATTAGTGTGCTTACACTAGGCACGTTACTCCATCAGTTACAGTAGTTTATTTATTAGTGTGTTTACACTAGGCACGTTACTCCATCAGTTACGGTAGTTTATTAGTGTGCTTACAGTAGGTGCATTACTCCATGAGTTACGGTAGTTTATTTATTAGTGTGCTTACACTAGGCACGTTACTCCATCAGTTACAGTAGTTTATTTATTAGTGTGCTTACAGTAGGTGCATTACTCCATCAGTTACGGTAGTTTATTTATTAGTGTGCTTACACTAGGCACGTTACTCCATCAGTTACAGTAGTTTATTTATTAGTGTGCTTACAGTAGGTGCATTACTCCATGAGTTACAGTAGTTTATTTATTAGTGTGCTTACACTAGGCACGTTACTCCATCAGTTACGGTAGTTTATTTATTAGTGTGCTTACAGTAGGTGCATTACTCCATCAGTTACAGTAGT
Source organism: Neoarius graeffei (assembly GCF_027579695.1). Classification (NCBI taxonomy): domain Eukaryota; kingdom Metazoa; phylum Chordata; class Actinopteri; order Siluriformes; family Ariidae; genus Neoarius; species Neoarius graeffei. Next base: position 111,610,638 of record NC_083573.1, on the reverse strand, counting down.
TTATTTATTAGTGTGTTTACACTAGGCACGTTACTCCATCAGTTACGGTAGTTTATTTATTAGTGTGCTTACACTAGGCACGTTACTCCATCAGTTACAGTAGTTTATTTATTAGTGTGTTTACACTAGGCACGTTACTCCATCAGTTACGGTAGTTTATTTATTAGTGTGCTTACACTAGGCACGTTACTCCATCAGTTACAGTAGTTTATTTATTAGTGTGCTTACAGTAGGTGCATTACTCCATGAGTTACGGTAGTTTATTTATTAGTGTGCTTACACTAGGCACGTTACTCCATCAGTTACGGTAGTTTATTTATTAGTGTGCTTACAGTAGGTGCATTACTCCATGAGTTATGGTAGTTTATTTATTAGTGTGTTTACACTAGGCACGTTACTCCATCAGTTACGGTAGTTTATTTATTAGTGTGCTTACAGTAGGTGCATTACTCCATCAGTTACAGTAGTTTATTTATTAGTGTGTTTACACTAGGCACGTTACTCCATCAGTTACGGTAGTTTATTTATTAGTGTGCTTACAGTAGGTGCATTACTCCATGAGTTACGGTAGTTTATTTATTAGTGTGCTTACACTAGGCACGTTACTCCATCAGTTACGGTAGTTTATTTGTGTGCTTACAGTAGGTGCATTACTCCATGAGTTACGGTAGTTTATTTATTAGTGTGTTTACACTAGGCACGTACTCCATCAGTTACAGTAGTTTATTTATTAGTGTGCTTACAGTAGGTGCATTACTCCATGAGTTACGGTAGTTTATTTATTAGTGTGCTTACAGTAGGTGCATTACTCCATGAGTTACGGTAGTTTATTTATTAGTGTGCTTACACTAGGTGCGTTACTCCATCAGTTACAGTAGTTTATTTATTAGTGTGCTTACACTAGGCACGTTACTCCATCAGTTACGGTAGTTTATTTATTAGTGTGCTTACAGTAGGTGCATTACTCCATCAGTTACGGTAGTTTATTTATTAGTGTGCTTACAGTAGGTGCATTACTCCATCAGTTACGGTAGTTTATTTATTAGTGTGTTTACACTAGGCACGTTACTCCATCAGTTACAGTAGTTTATTTATTAGTGTGCTTACAGTAGGTGCATTACTCCATCAGTTACGGTAGTTTATTTATTAGTGTGCTTACACTAGGCACGTTACTCCATCAGTTACAGTAGTTTATTTATTAGTGTGCTTACAGTAGGTGCATTGCTCCATGAGTTACGGTAGTTTATTTATTAGTGTGCTTACACTAGGCACGTTACTCCATCAGTTACGGTAGTTTATTTATTAGTGTGCTTACAGTAGGTGCATTACTCCATCAGTTACAGTAGTTTATTTATTAGTGTGTTTACACTAGGCACGTTACTCCATCAGTTACGGTAGTTTATTTATTAGTGTGCTTACACTAGGCACGTTACTCCATCAGTTACAGTAGTTTATTTATTAGTGTGTTTACACTAGGCACGTTACTCCATCAGTTACGGTAGTTTATTTATTAGTGTGCTTACACTAGGCACGTTACTCCATCAGTTACAGTAGTTTATTTATTAGTGTGCTTACAGTAGGTGCATTACTCCATGAGTTACGGTAGTTTATTTATTAGTGTGCTTACACTAGGCACGTTACTCCATCAGTTACGGTAGTTTATTTATTAGTGTGCTTACAGTAGGTGCATTACTCCATGAGTTACGGTAGTTTATTTATTAGTGTGCTTACACTAGGCACGTTACTCCATCAGTTACGGTAGTTTATTTATTAGTGTGCTTACAGTAGGTGCATTACTCCATGAGTTACGGTAGTTTATTTATTAGTGTGTTTACACTAGGCACGTTACTCCATCAGTTACGGTAGTTTATTTATTAGTGTGCTTACAGTAGGTGCATTACTCCATCAGTTACAGTAGTTTATTTATTAGTGTGTTTACACTAGGCACGTTACTCCATCAGTTACGGTAGTTTATTTATTAGTGTGTTTACACTAGGCACGTTACTCCATCAGTTACGGTAGTTTATTAGTGTGCTTACAGTAGGTGCATTACTCCATGAGTTACGGTAGTTTATTTATTAGTGTGCTTACACTAGGCACGTTACTCCATCAGTTACAGTAGTTTATTTATTAGTGTGCTTACAGTAGGTGCATTACTCCATCAGTTACGGTAGTTTATTTATTAGTGTGCTTACACTAGGCACGTTACTCCATCAGTTACAGTAGTTTATTTATTAGTGTTCTTACAGTAGGTGCATTACTCCATGAGTTACGGTAGTTTATTTATTAGTGTGCTTACACTAGGCACGTTACTCCATCAGTTACGGTAGTTTATTTATTAGTGTGCTTACAGTAGGTGCATTACTCCATCAGTTACAGTAGTTTATTTATTAGTGTGTTTACACTAGGCACGTTACTCCATCAGTTACGGTAGTTTATTTATTAGTGTGCTTACACTAGGCACGTTACTCCATCAGTTACAGTAGTTTATTTATTAGTGTGTTTACACTAGGCACGTTACTCCATCAGTTACGGTACTTTATTTATTAGTGTGCTTACACTAGGCACGTTACTCCATCAGTTACAGTAGTTTATTTATTAGTGTGCTTACAGTAGGTGCATTACTCCATGAGTTACGGTAGTTTATTTATTAGTGTGCTTACACTAGGCACGTTACTCCATGAGTTACGGTAGTTTATTTATTAGTGTGCTTACACTAGGCACGTTACTCCATCAGTTACGGTAGTTTATTTATTAGTGTGCTTACAGTAGGTGCATTACTCCATGACTTACGGTAGTTTATTTATTAGTGTGTTTACACTAGGCACGTTACTCCATCAGTTACGGTAGTTTATTTATTAGTGTGCTTACAGTAGGTGCATTACTCCATCAGTTACAGTAGTTTATTTATTAGTGTGTTTACACTAGGCACGTTACTCCATCAGTTACGGTAGTTTATTTATTAGTGTGTTTACACTAGGCACGTTACTCCATCAGTTACGGTAGTTTATTAGTGTGCTTACAGTAGGTGCATTACTCCATGAGTTACGGTAGTTTATTTATTAGTGTGCTTACACTAGGCACGTTACTCCATCAGTTACAGTAGTTTATTTATTAGTGTGCTTACAGTAGGTGCATTACTCCATCAGTTACGGTAGTTTATTTATTAGTGTGCTTACACTAGGCACGTTACTCCATCAGTTACAGTAGTTTATTTATTAGTGTTCTTACAGTAGGTGCATTACTCCATGAGTTACGGTAGTTTATTTATTAGTGTGCTTACACTAGGCACGTTACTCCATCAGTTACGGTAGTTTATTTATTAGTGTGCTTACAGTAGGTGCATTACTCCATCAGTTACAGTAGTTTATTTATTAGTGTGTTTACACTAGGCACGTTACTCCATCAGTTACGGTAGTTTATTTATTAGTGTGCTTACACTAGGCACGTTACTCCATCAGTTACAGTAGTTTATTTATTAGTGTGTTTACACTAGGCACGTTACTCCATCAGTTACGGTACTTTATTTATTAGTGTGCTTACACTAGGCACGTTACTCCATCAGTTACAGTAGTTTATTTATTAGTGTGCTTACAGTAGGTGCATTACTCCATGAGTTACGGTAGTTTATTTATTAGTGTGCTTACACTAGGCACGTTACTCCATCAGTTACGGTAGTTTATTTATTAGTGTGCTTACAGTAGGTGCATTACTCCATGAGCTACGGTAGTTTATTTATTAGTGTGCTTACACTAGGCACGTTACTCCATCAGTTACGGTAGTTTATTTATTAGTGTGCTTACAGTAGGTGCATTACTCCATGAGTTATGGTAGTTTATTTATTAGTGTGTTTACACTAGGCACGTTACTCCATCAGTTACGGTAGTTTATTTATTAGTGTGCTTACAGTAGGTGCATTACTCCATCAGTTACAGTAGTTTATTTATTAGTGTGTTTACACTAGGCACGTTACTCCATCAGTTACGGTAGTTTATTTATTAGTGTGCTTACAGTAGGTGCATTACTCCATGAGTTACGGTAGTTTATTTATTAGTGTGCTTACACTAGGCACGTTACTCCATCAGTTACGGTAGTTTATTTGTGTGCTTACAGTAGGTGCATTACTCCATGAGTTACGGTAGTTTATTTATTAGTGTGTTTACACTAGGCACGTACTCCATCAGTTACAGTAGTTTATTTATTAGTGTGCTTACAGTAGGTGCATTACTCCGTGAGTTACGGTAGTTTATTTATTAGTGTGCTTACAGTAGGTGCATTACTCCATGAGTTACGGTAGTTTATTTATTAGTGTGCTTACACTAGGTGCGTTACTCCATCAGTTACAGTAGTTTATTTATTAGTGTGCTTACACTAGGCACGTTACTCCATCACTTACGGTAGTTTATTTATTAGTGTGCTTACAGTAGGTGCATTACTCCATCAGTTACGGTAGTTTATTTATTAGTGTGCTTACAGTAGGTGCATTACTCCATCAGTTACGGTAGTTTATTTATTAGTGTGTTTACACTAGGCACGTTACTCCATCAGTTACAGTAGTTTATTTATTAGTGTGCTTACAGTAGGTGCATTACTCCATCAGTTACGGTAGTTTATTTATTAGTGTGCTTACACTAGGCACGTTACTCCATCAGTTACAGTAGTTTATTTATTAGTGTGCTTACAGTAGGTGCATTACTCCATGAGTTACGGTAGTTTATTTATTAGTGTGCTTACACTAGGCACGTTACTCCATCAGTTACGGTAGTTTATTTATTAGTGTGCTTACACTAGGCACGTTACTCCATCAGTTACGGTAGTTTATTTATTAGTGTGCTTACACTAGGCACGTTACTCCATCAGTTACAGTAGTTTATTTATTAGTGTGCTTACAGTAGGTGCATTACTCCATCAGTTACAGTAGTTTATTTATTAGTGTGTTTACACTAGGCACGTTACTCCATCAGTTACGGTAGTTTATTTATTAGTGTGCTTACACTAGGCACGTTACTCCATCAGTTACAGTAGTTTATTTATTAGTGTGTTTACACTAGGCACGTTACTCCATCAGTTACGGTAGTTTATTTATTAGTGTGCTTACACTAGGCACGTTACTCCATCAGTTACAGTAGTTTATTTATTAGTGTGCTTACAGTAGGTGCATTACTCCATGAGTTACGGTAGTTTATTTGTGTGCTTACACTAGGCACGTTACTCCATCAGTTACGGTAGTTTATTTATTAGTGTGCTTACAGTAGGTGCATTACTCCATGAGTTACGGTAGTTTATTTATTAGTGTGCTTACACTAGGCACGTTACTCCATCAGTTACGGTAGTTTATTTATTAGTGTGTTTACAGTAGGTGCATTACTCCATCAGTTACAGTAGTTTATTTGTGTGTTTACACTAGGCACGTTACTCCATCAGTTACGGTAGTTTATTTGTGTGCTTACAGTAGGTGCATTACTCCATGAGTTACGGTAGTTTATTTATTAGTGTGCTTACACTAGGCACGTTACTCCATCAGTTACGGTAGTTTATTTGTGTGCTTACAGTAGGTGCATTACTCCATGAGTTACGGTAGTTTATTTATTAGTGTGTTTACACTAGGCACGTTACTCCATCAGTTACAGTAGTTTATTTATTAGTGTGCTTACAGTAGGTGCATTACTCCATGAGTTACGGTAGTTTATTTATTAGTGTGCTTACAGTAGGTGCATTACTCCATGAGTTACGGTAGTTTATTTATTAGTGTGCTTACAGTAGGTGCATTACTCCATCAGTTACGGTAGTTTATTTATTAGTGTGCTTACAGTAGGTGCATTACTCCATCAGTTACGGTAGTTTATTTATTAGTGTGCTTACACTAGGCACGTTACTCCATCAGTTACAGTAGTTTATTTATTAGTGTGCTTACAGTTGGTGCATTACTCCATCAGTTACGGTAGTTTATTTATTAGTGTGCTTACACTAGGCACGTTACTCCATCAGTTACAGTAGTTTATTTATTAGTGTGCTTACAGTAGGTGCATTACTCCATGAGTTACGGTAGTTTATTTATTAGTGTGCTTACACTAGGTGCGTTACTCCATCAGTTACGGTAGATTATTTATTAGTGTGCTTACACTAGGCACGTTACTCCATCAGTTACGGTAGTTTATTTATTAGTGTGTTTACACTAGGTACGTTACTCCATCAGTTACAGTAGTTTATTTATTAGTGTGCTTACAGTAGGTGCATTACTCCATGAGTTACGGTAGTTTTTGTGTGCTTACAGTAGGTGCATTACTCCATCAGTTACGGTAGTTTATTTATTAGTGTGCTTACACTAGGTGCGTTACTCCATCAGTTACAGTAGTTTATTTATTAGTGTGCTTACACTAGGCACGTTACTCCATCAGTTACGGTAGTTTATTTATTAGTGTGCTTACAGTAGGTGCATTACTCCATCAGTTACGGTAGTTTATTTATTAGTGTGCTTACAGTAGGTGCATTACTCCATCAGTTACGGTAGTTTATTTATTAGTGTGTTTACACTAGGCACGTTACTCCATCAGTTACAGTAGTTTATTTATTAGTGTGCTTACAGTAGGTGCATTACTCCATCAGTTACGGTAGTTTATTTATTAGTGTGCTTACACTAGGCACGTTACTCCATCAGTTACAGTAGTTTATTTATTAGTGTGCTTACAGTAGGTGCATTACTCCATCAGTTACGGTAGTTTATTTATTAGTGTGTTTACACTAGGCACGTTACTCCATCAGTTACGGTAGTTTATTTATTAGTGTGCTTACAGTAGGTGCATTACTCCATCAGTTACAGTAGTTTATTTATTAGTGTGTTTACACTAGGCACGTTACTCCATCAGTTACGGTAGTTTATTTATTAGTGTGCTTACACTAGGCACGTTACTCCATCAGTTACAGTAGTTTATTTATTAGTGTGTTTACACTAGGCACGTTACTCCATCAGTTACGGTAGTTTATTTATTAGTGTGCTTACACTAGGCACGTTACTCCATCAGTTACAGTAGTTTATTTATTAGTGTGCTTACAGTAGGTGCATTACTCCATGAGTTACGGTAGTTTATTTATTAGTGTGCTTACACTAGGCACGTTACTCCATCAGTTACAGTAGTTTATTTATTAGTGTGCTTACAGTAGGTGCATTACTCCATGAGTTACGGTAGTTTATTTATTAGTGTGCTTACACTAGGCACGTTACTCCATCAGTTACGGTAGTTTATTTATTAGTGTGCTTACAGTAGGTGCATTACTCCATGAGTTACGGTAGTTTATTTATTAGTGTGCTTACACTAGGCACGTTACTCCATCAGTTACGGTAGTTTATTTATTAGTGTGCTTACAGTAGGTGCATTACTCCATGAGTTACGGTAGTTTATTTATTAGTGTGTTTACACTAGGCACGTTACTCCATCAGTTACGGTAGTTTATTTATTAGTGTGCTTACAGTAGGTGCATTACTCCATCAGTTACAGTAGTTTATTTATTAGTGTGTTTACACTAGGCACGTTACTCCATCAGTTACGGTAGTTTATTTATTAGTGTGTTTACACTAGGCACGTTACTCCATCAGTTACGGTAGTTTATTAGTGTGCTTACAGTAGGTGCATTACTCCATGAGTTACGGTAGTTTATTTATTAGTGTGCTTACACTAGGCACGTTACTCCATCAGTTACAGTAGTTTATTTATTAGTGTGCTTACAGTAGGTGCATTACTCCATCAGTTACGGTAGTTTATTTATTAGTGTGCTTACACTAGGCACGTTACTCCATCAGTTACAGTAGTTTATTTATTAGTGTTCTTACAGTAGGTGCATTACTCCATGAGTTACGGTAGTTTATTTATTAGTGTGCTTACACTAGGCACGTTACTCCATCAGTTACGGTAGTTTATTTATTAGTGTGCTTACAGTAGGTGCATTACTCCATCAGTTACAGTAGTTTATTTATTAGTGTGTTTACACTAGGCACGTTACTCCATCAGTTACGGTAGTTTATTTATTAGTGTGCTTACACTAGGCACGTTACTCCATCAGTTACAGTAGTTTATTTATTAGTGTGTTTACACTAGGCACGTTACTCCATCAGTTACGGTACTTTATTTATTAGTGTGCTTACACTAGGCACGTTACTCCATCAGTTACAGTAGTTTATTTATTAGTGTGCTTACAGTAGGTGCATTACTCCATGAGTTACGGTAGTTTATTTATTAGTGTGCTTACACTAGGCACGTTACTCCATGAGTTACGGTAGTTTATTTATTAGTGTGCTTACACTAGGCACGTTACTCCATCAGTTACGGTAGTTTATTTATTAGTGTGCTTACAGTAGGTGCATTACTCCATGAGTTACGGTAGTTTATTTATTAGTGTGTTTACACTAGGCACGTTACTCCATCAGTTACGGTAGTTTATTTATTAGTGTGCTTACAGTAGGTGCATTACTCCATCAGTTACAGTAGTTTATTTATTAGTGTGTTTACACTAGGCACGTTACTCCATCAGTTACGGTAGTTTATTTATTAGTGTGTTTACACTAGGCACGTTACTCCATCAGTTACGGTAGTTTATTAGTGTGCTTACAGTAGGTGCATTACTCCATGAGTTACGGTAGTTTATTTATTAGTGTGCTTACACTAGGCACGTTACTCCATCAGTTACAGTAGTTTATTTATTAGTGTGCTTACAGTAGGTGCATTACTCCATCAGTTACGGTAGTTTATTTATTAGTGTGCTTACACTAGGCACGTTACTCCATCAGTTACAGTAGTTTATTTATTAGTGTTCTTACAGTAGGTGCATTACTCCATGAGTTACGGTAGTTTATTTATTAGTGTGCTTACACTAGGCACGTTACTCCATCAGTTACGGTAGTTTATTTATTAGTGTGCTTACAGTAGGTGCATTACTCCATCAGTTACAGTAGTTTATTTATTAGTGTGTTTACACTAGGCACGTTACTCCATCAGTTACGGTAGTTTATTTATTAGTGTGCTTACACTAGGCACGTTACTCCATCAGTTACAGTAGTTTATTTATTAGTGTGTTTACACTAGGCACGTTACTCCATCAGTTACGGTACTTTATTTATTAGTGTGCTTACACTAGGCACGTTACTCCATCAGTTACAGTAGTTTATTTATTAGTGTGCTTACAGTAGGTGCATTACTCCATGAGTTACGGTAGTTTATTTATTAGTGTGCTTACACTAGGCACGTTACTCCATCAGTTACGGTAGTTTATTTATTAGTGTGCTTACAGTAGGTGCATTACTCCATGAGCTACGGTAGTTTATTTATTAGTGTGCTTACACTAGGCACGTTACTCCATCAGTTACGGTAGTTTATTTATTAGTGTGCTTACAGTAGGTGCATTACTCCATGAGTTATGGTAGTTTATTTATTAGTGTGTTTACACTAGGCACGTTACTCCATCAGTTACGGTAGTTTATTTATTAGTGTGCTTACAGTAGGTGCATTACTCCATCAGTTACAGTAGTTTATTTATTAGTGTGTTTACACTAGGCACGTTACTCCATCAGTTACGGTAGTTTATTTATTAGTGTGCTTACAGTAGGTGCATTACTCCATGAGTTACGGTAGTTTATTTATTAGTGTGCTTACACTAGGCACGTTACTCCATCAGTTACGGTAGTTTATTTGTGTGCTTACAGTAGGTGCATTACTCCATGAGTTACGGTAGTTTATTTATTAGTGTGTTTACACTAGGCACGTACTCCATCAGTTACAGTAGTTTATTTATTAGTGTGCTTACAGTAGGTGCATTACTCCATGAGTTACGGTAGTTTATTTATTAGTGTGCTTACAGTAGGTGCATTACTCCATGAGTTACGGTAGTTTATTTATTAGTGTGCTTACACTAGGTGCGTTACTCCATCAGTTACAGTAGTTTATTTATTAGTGTGCTTACACTAGGCACGTTACTCCATCACTTACGGTAGTTTATTTATTAGTGTGCTTACAGTAGGTGCATTACTCCATCAGTTACGGTAGTTTATTTATTAGTGTGCTTACAGTAGGTGCATTACTCCATCAGTTACGGTAGTTTATTTATTAGTGTGTTTACACTAGGCACGTTACTCCATCAGTTACAGTAGTTTATTTATTAGTGTGCTTACAGTAGGTGCATTACTCCATCAGTTACGGTAGTTTATTTATTAGTGTGCTTACACTAGGCACGTTACTCCATCAGTTACAGTAGTTTATTTATTAGTGTGCTTACAGTAGGTGCATTACTCCATGAGTTACGGTAGTTTATTTATTAGTGTGCTTACACTAGGCACGTTACTCCATCAGTTACGGTAGTTTATTTATTAGTGTGCTTACACTAGGCACGTTACTCCATCAGTTACGGTAGTTTATTTATTAGTGTGCTTACACTAGGCACGTTACTCCATCAGTTACAGTAGTTTATTTATTAGTGTGCTTACAGTAGGTGCATTACTCCATCAGTTACAGTAGTTTATTTATTAGTGTGTTTACACTAGGCACGTTACTCCATCAGTTACGGTAGTTTATTTATTAGTGTGCTTACACTAGGCACGTTACTCCATCAGTTACAGTAGTTTATTTATTAGTGTGTTTACACTAGGCACGTTACTCCATCAGTTACGGTAGTTTATTTATTAGTGTGCTTACACTAGGCACGTTACTCCATCAGTTACAGTAGTTTATTTATTAGTGTGCTTACAGTAGGTGCATTACTCCATGAGTTACGGTAGTTTATTTATTAATGTGCTTACACTAGGCACGTTACTCCATCAGTTACGGTAGTTTATTTATTAGTGTGCTTACAGTAGGTGCATTACTCCATGAGTTACGGTAGTTTATTTATTAGTGTGCTTACACTAGGCACGTTACTCCATCAGTTACGGTAGTTTATTTATTAGTGTGTTTACAGTAGGTGCATTACTCCATCAGTTACAGTAGTTTATTTATTAGTGTGTTTACACTAGGCACGTTACTCCATCAGTTACGGTAGTTTATTTGTGTGCTTACAGTAGGTGCATTACTCCATGAGTTACGGTAGTTTATTTATTAGTGTGCTTACACTAGGCACGTTACTCCATCAGTTACGGTAGTTTATTTGTGTGCTTACAGTAGGTGCATTACTCCATGAGTTACGGTAGTTTATTTATTAGTGTGTTTACACTAGGCACGTTACTCCATCAGTTACAGTAGTTTATTTATTAGTGTGCTTACAGTAGGTGCATTACTCCATGAGTTACGGTAGTTTATTTATTAGTGTGCTTACAGTAGGTGCATTACTCCATGAGTTACGGTAGTTTATTTATTAGTGTGCTTACAGTAGGTGCATTACTCCATCAGTTACGGTAGTTTATTTATTAGTGTGCTTACAGTAGGTGCATTACTCCATCAGTTACGGTAGTTTATTTATTAGTGTGCTTACACTAGGCACGTTACTCCATCAGTTACAGTAGTTTATTTATTAGTGTGCTTACAGTTGGTGCATTACTCCATCAGTTACGGTAGTTTATTTATTAGTGTGCTTACACTAGGCACGTTACTCCATCAGTTACAGTAGTTTATTTATTAGTGTGCTTACAGTAGGTGCATTACTCCATGAGTTACGGTAGTTTATTTATTAGTGTGCTTACACTAGGTGCGTTACTCCATCAGTTACGGTAGATTATTTATTAGTGTGCTTACACTAGGCACGTTACTCCATCAGTTACGGTAGTTTATTTATTAGTGTGTTTACACTAGGTACGTTACTCCATCAGTTACAGTAGTTTATTTATTAGTGTGCTTACAGTAGGTGCATTACTCCATGAGTTACGGTAGTTTTTGTGTGCTTACAGTAGGTGCATTACTCCATCAGTTACGGTAGTTTATTTATTAGTGTGCTTACACTAGGTGCGTTACTCCATCAGTTACAGTAGTTTATTTATTAGTGTGCTTACACTAGGCACGTTACTCCATCAGTTACGGTAGTTTATTTATTAGTGTGCTTACAGTAGGTGCATTACTCCATCAGTTACGGTAGTTTATTTATTAGTGTGCTTACAGTAGGTGCATTACTCCATCAGTTACGGTAGTTTATTTATTAGTGTGTTTACACTAGGCACGTTACTCCATCAGTTACAGTAGTTTATTTATTAGTGTGCTTACAGTAGGTGCATTACTCCATCAGTTACGGTAGTTTATTTATTAGTGTGCTTACACTAGGCACGTTACTCCATCAGTTACAGTAGTTTATTTATTAGTGTGCTTACAGTAGGTGCATTACTCCATCAGTTACGGTAGTTTATTTATTAGTGTGTTTACACTAGGCACGTTACTCCATCAGTTACGGTAGTTTATTTATTAGTGTGCTTACAGTAGGTGCATTACTCCATCAGTTACAGTAGTTTATTTATTAGTGTGTTTACACTAGGCACGTTACTCCATCAGTTACGGTAGTTTATTTATTAGTGTGCTTACACTAGGCACGTTACTCCATCAGTTACAGTAGTTTATTTATTAGTGTGTTTACACTAGGCACGTTACTCCATCAGTTACGGTAGTTTATTTATTAGTGTGCTTACACTAGGCACGTTACTCCATCAGTTACAGTAGTTTATTTATTAGTGTGCTTACAGTAGGTGCATTACTCCATGAGTTACGGTAGTTTATTTATTAGTGTGCTTACACTAGGCACGTTACTCCATCAGTTACAGTAGTTTATTTATTAGTGTGCTTACAGTAGGTGCATTACTCCATGAGTTACGGTAGTTTATTTATTAGTGTGCTTACACTAGGCACGTTACTCCATCAGTTACGGTAGTTTATTTATTAGTGTGCTTACAGTAGGTGCATTACTCCATGAGTTACGGTAGTTTATTTATTAGTGTGCTTACACTAGGCACGTTACTCCATCAGTTACGGTAGTTTATTTATTAGTGTGCTTACAGTAGGTGCATTACTCCATCAGTTACAGTAGTTTATTTATTAGTGTGCTTACACTAGGTGCGTTACTCCATCAGTTACAGTAGTTTATTTATTAGTGTGCTTACAGTAGGTGCATTACTCCATCAGTTACGGTAGTTTATTTATTAGTGTGCTTACACTAGGCACGTTACTCCATCAGTTACAGTAGTTTATTTATTAGTGTGCTTACAGTAGGTGCATTACTCCATCAGTTACGGTAGTTTATTTATTAGTGTGCTTACACTAGGCACTTTACTCCATCAGTTACAGTAGTTTATTTATTAGTGTGCTTACAGTAGGTGCATTACTCCATGAGTTACGGTAGTTTATTTATTAGTGTGCTTACACTAGGTGCGTTACTCCATCAGTTATGGTAGTTTATTTATTAGTGTGCTTACAGTAGGTGCATTACTCCATGAGTTACGGTAGTTTATTTATTAGTGTGCTTACACTAGGTGCGTTACTCCATCAGTTACGGTAGTTTATTTATTAATGTGCTTACACTAGGCACGTTACTCCATCAGTTACGGTAGTTTATTTATTAGTGTGTTTACACTAGGCACGTTACTCCATCAGTTACAGTAGTTTATTTATTAGTGTGCTTACAGTAGGTGCATTACTCCATGAGTTACGGTAGTTTATTTATTAGTGTGCTTACAGTAGGTGCATTACTCCATCAGTTACGGTAGTTTATTTATTAGTGTGCTTACACTAGGTGCGTTACTCCATCAGTTACAGTAGTTTATTTATTAGTGTGCTTACACTAGGCACGTTACTCCATCAGTTACGTTAGTTTATTTATTAGTGTGCTTACAGTAGGTGCATTACTCCATCAGTTACGGTAGTTTATTTATTAGTGTGCTTACAGTAGGTGCATTACTCCATCAGTTACGGTAGTTTATTTATTAGTGTGCTTACACTAGGTGCGTTACTCCATCAGTTACAGTAGTTTATTTATTAGTGTGCTTACACTAGGCACGTTACTCCATCAGTTACGGTAGTTTATTTATTAGTGTGCTTACAGTAGGTGCATTACTCCATCAGTTACGGTAGTTTATTTATTAGTGTGCTTACAGTAGGTGCATTACTCCATCAGTTACGGTAGTTTATTTATTAGTGTGTTTACTCTAGGCACGTTACTCCATCAGTTACAGTAGTTTATTTATTAGTGTGTTTACACTAGGCACGTTACTCCATCAGTTACGGTAGTTTATTTGTGTGCTTACAGTAGGTGCATTACTCCATGAGTTACGGTAGTTTATTTATTAGTGTGTTTACACTAGGCACGTTACTCCATCAGTTACGGTAGTTTATTTATTAGTGTGCTTACAGTAGGTGCATTACTCCATGAGTTACGGTAGTTTATTTATTAGTGTGCTTACACTAGGCACGTTACTCCATCAGTTACGGTAGTTTATTTGTGTGCTTACAGTAGGTGCATTACTCCATGAGTTACGGTAGTTTATTTGTGTGTTTACACTAGGCACGTTACTCCATCAGTTACAGTAGTTTATTTATTAGTGTGCTTACAGTAGGTGCATTACTCCATGAGTTACGGTAGTTTATTTATTAGTGTGCTTACAGTAGGTGCATTACTCCATGAGTTACGGTAGTTTATTTATTAGTGTGCTTACACTAGGTGCGTTACTCCATCAGTTACAGTAGTTTATTTATTAGTGTGCTTACACTAGGCACGTTACTCAATCAGTTACGGTAGTTTATTTATTAGTGTGCTTACAGTAGGTGCATTACTCCATCAGTTACGGTAGTTTATTTATTAGTGTGCTTACAGTAGATGCATTACTCCATCAGTTACGGTAGTTTATTTATTAGTGTGTTTACACTAGGCACGTTACTCCATCAGTTACAGTAGTTTATTTATTAGTGTGCTTACACTAGGCACGTTACTCCATCAGTTACAGTAGTTTATTTATTAGTGTGCTTACAGTAGGTGCATTACTCCATCAGTTACGGTAGTTTATTTATTAGTGTGTTTACACTAGGCACGTTACTCCATCAGTTACAGTAGTTTATTTATTAGTGTGCTTACAGTAGGTGCATTACTCCATCAGTTACGGTAGTTTATTTATTAGTGTGCTTACAGTAGGTGCATTACTCCATGAGTTACGGTAGTTTATTTATTAGTGTGCTTACACTAGGTACGTTACTCCATCAGTTACAGTAGTTTATTTATTAGTGTGCTTACACTAGGCACGTTACTCCATCAGTTACGGTAGTTTATTTATTAGTGTGCTTACAGTAGGTGCATTACTCCATCAGTTACGGTAGTTTATTTATTAGTGTGCTTACAGTAGGTGCATTACTCCATCAGTTACGGTAGTTTATTTATTAGTGTGTTTACACTAGGCACGTTACTCCATCAGTTACAGTAGTTTATTTATTAGTGTGCTTACACTAGGCACGTTACTCCATCAGTTACAGTAGTTTATTTATTAGTGTGCTTACAGTTGGTGCATTACTCCATCAGTTACGGTAGTTTATTTATTAGTGTGCTTACACTAGGCACGTTACTCCATCAGTTACAGTAGTTTATTTATTAGTGTGCTTACAGTAGGTGCATTACTCCATGAGTTACGGTAGTTTATTTATTAGTGTGCTTACACTAGGTGCGTTACTCCATCAGTTACGGTAGTTTATTTATTAGTGTGCTTACACTAGGCACGTTACTCCATCAGTTACGGTAGTTTATTTATTAGTGTGTTTACACTAGGTACGTTACTCCATCAGTTACAGTAGTTTATTTATTAGTGTGCTTACAGTAGGTGCATTACTCCATGAGTTACGGTAGTTTATTAGTGTGCTTACAGTAGGTGCATTACTCCATCAGTTACGGTAGTTTATTTATTAGTGTGCTTACACTAGGTGCGTTACTCCATCAGTTACAGTAGTTTATTTATTAGTGTGCTTACACTAGGCACGTTACTCCATCAGTTACGGTAGTTTATTTATTAGTGTGCTTACAGTAGGTGCATTACTCCATCAGTTACGGTAGTTTATTTATTAGTGTGCTTACAGTAGGTGCATTACTCCATCAGTTACGGTAGTTTATTTATTAGTGTGTTTACACTAGGCACGTTCCTCCATCAGTTACAGTAGTTTATTTATTAGTGTGCTTACAGTAGGTGCATTACTCCATCAGTTACGGTAGTTTATTTATTAGTGTGCTTACACTAGGCACGTTACTCCATCAGTTACAGTAGTTTATTTATTAGTGTGCTTACAGTAGGTGCATTACTCCATCAGTTACGGTAGTTTATTTATTAGTGTGTTTACACTAGGCACGTTACTCCATCAGTTACGGTAGTTTATTTATTAGTGTGCTTACAGTAGGTGCATTACTCCATCAGTTACAGTAGTTTATTTATTAGTGTGTTTACACTAGGCACGTTACTCCATCAGTTACGGTAGTTTATTTATTAGTGTGCTTACACTAGGCACGTTACTCCATCAGTTACAGTAGTTTATTTATTAGTGTGTTTACACTAGGCACGTTACTCCATCAGTGACGGTAGTTTATTTATTAGTGTGCTTACACTAGGCACGTTACTCCATCAGTTACAGTAGTTTATTTATTAGTGTGCTTACAGTAGGTGCATTACTCCATGAGTTACGGTAGTTTATTTATTAGTGTGCTTGCACTAGGCACGTTACTCCATCAGTTACAGTAGTTTATTTATTAGTGTGCTTACAGTAGGTGCATTACTCCATGAGTTACGGTAGTTTATTTATTAGTGTGCTTACACTAGGCACGTTACTCCATCAGTTACGGTAGTTTATTTATTAGTGTGCTTACAGTAGGTGCATTACTCCATGAGTTACGGTAGTTTATTTATTAGTGTGCTTACACTAGGCACGTTACTCCATCAGTTACGGTAGTTTATTTATTAGTGTGCTTACAGTAGGTGCATTACTCCATCAGTTACAGTAGTTTATTTATTAGTGTGTTTACACTAGGCACGTTACTCCATCAGTTACGGTAGTTTATTTATTAGTGTGATTACAGTAGGTGCATTACTCCATGAGTTACGGTAGTTTATTTATTAGTGTGCTTACACTAGGCACGTTACTCCATCAGTTACAGTAGTTTATTTATTCGTGTGCTTACAGTAGGTGCATTACTCCATCAGTTACGGTAGTTTATTTATTAGTGTGCTTACACTAGGCACGTTACTCCATCAGTTACAGTAGTTTATTTATTAGTGTGCTTACACTAGGCACGTTACTCCATCAGTTACAGTAGTTTATTTATTAGTGTGCTTACAGTAGGTGCATTACTCCATCAGTTACGGTAGTTTATTTATTAGTGTGCTTACACTAGGCACGTTACTCCATCAGTTACAGTAGTTTATTTATTAGTGTGCTTACAGTAGGTGCATTACTCCATGAGTTACGGTAGTTTATTTATTAGTGTGCTTACACTAGGTGCGTTACTCCATCAGTTACGGTAGTTTATTTATTAATGTGCTTACACTAGGTGCGTTACTCCATCAGTTACAGTAGTTTATTTATTAGTGTGCTTACACTAGGCACGTTACTCCATCAGTTACGGTAGTTTATTTATTAGTGTGCTTACAGTAGGTGCATTACTCCATCAGTTACGGTAGTTTATTTATTAGTGTGCTTACAGTAGGTGCATTACTCCATCAGTTACGGTAGTTTATTTATTAGTGTGTTTACACTAGGCACGTTACTCCATCAGTTACAGTAGTTTATTTATTAGTGTGCTTACAGTAGGTGCATTACTCCATCAGTTACGGTAGTTTATTTATTAGTGTGCTTACACTAGGCACGTTACTCCATCAGTTACAGTAGTTTATTTATTAGTGTGCTTACAGTAGGTGCATTACTCCATCAGTTACGGTAGTTTATTTATTAGTGTGTTTACACTAGGCACGTTACTCCATCAGTTACGGTAGTTTATTTATTAGTGTGCTTACAGTAGGTGCATTACTCCATCAGTTACAGTAGTTTATTTATTAGTGTGTTTACACTAGGCACGTTACTCCATCAGTTACGGTAGTTTATTTATTAGTGTGCTTACACTAGGCACGTTACTCCATCAGTTACAGTAGTTTATTTATTAGTGTGTTTACACTAGGCACGTTACTCCATCAGTTACGGTAGTTTATTTATTAGTGTGCTTACACTAGGCACGTTACTCCATCAGTTACAGTAGTTTATTTATTAGTGTGCTTACAGTAGGTGCATTACTCCATGAGTTACGGTAGTTTATTTATTAGTGTGCTTACACTAGGCACGTTACTCCATCAGTTACAGTAGTTTATTTATTAGTGTGCTTACAGTAGGTGCATTACTCCATGAGTTACGGTAGTTTATTTATTAGTGTGCTTACACTAGGCACGTTACTCCATCAGTTACGGTAGTTTATTTATTAGTGTGCTTACAGTAGGTGCATTACTCCATGAGTTACGGTAGTTTATTTATTAGTGTGCTTACACTAGGCACGTTACTCCATCAGTTACGGTAGTTTATTTATTAGTGTGCTTACAGTAGGTGCATTACTCCATCAGTTACAGTAGTTTATTTATTAGTGTGCTTACACTAGGTGCGTTACTCCATCAGTTACAGTAGTTTATTTATTAGTGTGCTTACAGTAGGTGCATTACTCCATCAGTTACGGTAGTTTATTTATTAGTGTGCTTACACTAGGCACGTTACTCCATCAGTTACGGTAGTTTATTTATTAGTGTGCTTACAGTAGGTGCATTACTCCATGAGTTATGGTAGTTTATTTATTAGTGTGTTTACACTAGGCACGTTACTCCATCAGTTACGGTAGTTTATTTATTAGTGTGCTTACAGTAGGTGCATTACTCCATCAGTTACAGTAGTTTATTTATTAGTGTGTTTACACTAGGCACGTTACTCCATCAGTTACGGTAGTTTATTTATTAGTGTGCTTACAGTAGGTGCATTACTCCATGAGTTACGGTAGTTTATTTATTAGTGTGCTTACACTAGGCACGTTACTCCATCAGTTACGGTAGTTTATTTGTGTGCTTACAGTAGGTGCATTACTCCATGAGTTACGGTAGTTTATTTATTAGTGTGTTTACACTAGGCACGTACTCCATCAGTTACAGTAGTTTATTTATTAGTGTGCTTACAGTAGGTGCATTACTCCATGAGTTACGGTAGTTTATTTATTAGTGTGCTTACAGTAGGTGCATTACTCCATGAGTTACGGTAGTTTATTTATTAGTGTGCTTACACTAGGTGCGTTACTCCATCAGTTACAGTAGTTTATTTATTAGTGTGCTTACACTAGGCACGTTACTCCATCACTTACGGTAGTTTATTTATTAGTGTGCTTACAGTAGGTGCATTACTCCATCAGTTACGGTAGTTTATTTATTAGTGTGCTTACAGTAGGTGCATTACTCCATCAGTTACGGTAGTTTATTTATTAGTGTGTTTACACTAGGCACGTTACTCCATCAGTTACAGTAGTTTATTTATTAGTGTGCTTACAGTAGGTGCATTACTCCATCAGTTACGGTAGTTTATTTATTAGTGTGCTTACACTAGGCACGTTACTCCATCAGTTACAGTAGTTTATTTATTAGTGTGCTTACAGTAGGTGCATTACTCCATGAGTTACGGTAGTTTATTTATTAGTGTGCTTACACTAGGCACGTTACTCCATCAGTTACGGTAGTTTATTTATTAGTGTGCTTACACTAGGCACGTTACTCCATCAGTTACGGTAGTTTATTTATTAGTGTGCTTACACTAGGCACGTTACTCCATCAGTTACGGTAGTTTATTTATTAGTGTGCTTACACTAGGTGCGTTACTCCATCAGTTACAGTAGTTTATTTATTAGTGTGCTTACACTAGGCACGTTACTCCATCAGTTACGGTAGTTTATTTATTAGTGTGCTTACACTAGGTGCGTTACTCCATCAGTTACAGTAGTTTATTTATTAGTGTGCTTACACTAGGCACGTTACTCCATCAGTTACGGTAGTTTATTTATTAGTGTGCTTACAGTAGGTGCATTACTCCATCAGTTACGGTAGTTTATTTATTAGTGTGCTTACAGTAGGTGCATTACTCCATCAGTTACGGTAGTTTATTTATTAGTGTGTTTACACTAGGCACGTTACTCCATCAGTTACAGTAGTTTATTTATTAGTGTGCTTACAGTAGGTGCATTACTCCATCAGTTACAGTAGTTTATTTATTAGTGTGTTTACACTAGGCACGTTACTCCATCAGTTACGGTAGTTTATTTATTAGTGTGCTTACACTAGGCACGTTACTCCATCAGTTACAGTAGTTTATTTATTAGTGTGTTTACACTAGGCACGTTACTCCATCAGTTACGGTAGTTTATTTATTAGTGTGCTTACACTAGGCACGTTACTCCATCAGTTACAGTAGTTTATTTATTAGTGTGCTTACAGTAGGTGCATTACTCCATGAGTTACGGTAGTTTATTTATTAGTGTGCTTACACTAGGCACGTTACTCCATCAGTTACGGTAGTTTATTTATTAGTGTGCTTACAGTAGGTGCATTACTCCATGAGTTACGGTAGTTTATTTATTAGTGTGCTTACACTAGGCACGTTACTCCATCAGTTACGGTAGTTTATTTATTAGTGTGCTTACAGTAGGTGCATTACTCCATGAGTTACGGTAGTTTATTTATTAGTGTGTTTACACTAGGCACGTTACTCCATCAGTTACGGTAGTTTATTTATTAGTGTGTTTACAGTAGGTGCATTACTCCATCAGTTACAGTAGTTTATTTATTAGTGTGTTTACACTAGGCACGTTACTCCATCAGTTACGGTAGTTTATTTATTAGTGTGCTTACAGTAGGTGCATTACTCCATGAGTTACGGTAGTTTATTTATTAGTGTGCTTACACTAGGCACGTTACTCCATCAGTTACGGTAGTTTATTTGTGTGCTTACAGTAGGTGCATTACTCCATGAGTTACGGTAGTTTATTTATTAGTGTGTTTACACTAGGCACGTTACTCCATCAGTTACAGTAGTTTATTTATTAGTGTGCTTACAGTAGGTGCATTACTCCATGAGTTACGGTAGTTTATTTATTAGTGTGCTTACAGTAGGTGCATTACTCCATGAGTTACGGTAGTTTATTTATTAGTGTGCTTACAGTAGGTGCATTACTCCATCAGTTACGGTAGTTTATTTATTAGTGTGCTTACAGTAGGTGCATTACTCCATCAGTTACGGTAGTTTATTTATTAGTGTGCTTACACTAGGCACGTTACTCCATCAGTTACAGTAGTTTATTTATTAGTGTGCTTACAGTTGGTGCATTACTCCATCAGTTACGGTAGTTTATTTATTAGTGTGCTTACACTAGGCACGTTACTCCATCAGTTACAGTAGTTTATTTATTAGTGTGCTTACAGTAGGTGCATTACTCCATGAGTTACGGTAGTTTATTTATTAGTGTGCTTACACTAGGTGCGTTACTCCATCAGTTACGGTAGATTATTTATTAGTGTGCTTACACTAGGCACGTTACTCCATCAGTTACGGTAGTTTATTTATTAGTGTGTTTACACTAGGTACGTTACTCCATCAGTTACAGTAGTTTATTTATTAGTGTGCTTACAGTAGGTGCATTACTCCATGAGTTACGGTAGTTTTTGTGTGCTTACAGTAGGTGCATTACTCCATCAGTTACGGTAGTTTATTTATTAGTGTGCTTACACTAGGTGCGTTACTCCATCAGTTACAGTAGTTTATTTATTAGTGTGCTTACACTAGGCACGTTACTCCATCAGTTACGGTAGTTTATTTATTAGTGTGCTTACAGTAGGTGCATTACTCCATCAGTTACGGTAGTTTATTTATTAGTGTGCTTACAGTAGGTGCATTACTCCATCAGTTACGGTAGTTTATTTATTAGTGTGTTTACACTAGGCACGTTACTCCATCAGTTACAGTAGTTTATTTATTAGTGTGCTTACAGTAGGTGCATTACTCCATCAGTTACGGTAGTTTATTTATTAGTGTGCTTACACTAGGCACGTTACTCCATCAGTTACAGTAGTTTATTTATTAGTGTGCTTACAGTAGGTGCATTACTCCATCAGTTACGGTAGTTTATTTATTAGTGTGTTTACACTAGGCACGTTACTCCATCAGTTACGGTAGTTTATTTATTAGTGTGCTTACAGTAGGTGCATTACTCCATCAGTTACAGTAGTTTATTTATTAGTGTGTTTACACTAGGCACGTTACTCCATCAGTTACGGTAGTTTATTTATTAGTGTGCTTACACTAGGCACGTTACTCCATCAGTTACAGTAGTTTATTTATTAGTGTGCTTACAGTAGGTGCATTACTCCATGAGTTACGGTAGTTTATTTATTAGTGTGCTTACACTAGGCACGTTACTCCATCAGTTACAGTAGTTTATTTATTAGTGTGCTTACAGTAGGTGCATTACTCCATGAGTTACGGTAGTTTATTTATTAGTGTGCTTACACTAGGCACGTTACTCCATCAGTTACAGTAGTTTATTTATTAGTGTGCTTACAGTAGGTGCATTACTCCATGAGTTACGGTAGTTTATTTATTAGTGTGCTTACACTAGGCACGTTACTCCATCAGTTACGGTAGTTTATTTATTAGTGTGCTTACAGTAGGTGCATTACTCCATGAGTTACGGTAGTTTATTTATTAGTGTGCTTACACTAGGCACGTTACTCCATCAGTTACGGTAGTTTATTTATTAGTGTGCTTACAGTAGGTGCATTACTCCATCAGTTACAGTAGTTTATTTATTAGTGTGCTTACACTAGGTGCGTTACTCCATCAGTTACAGTAGTTTATTTATTAGTGTGCTTACAGTAGGTGCATTACTCCATCAGTTACGGTAGTTTATTTATTAGTGTGCTTACACTAGGCACGTTACTCCATCAGTTACAGTAGTTTATTTATTAGTGTGCTTACAGTAGGTGCATTACTCCATCAGTTACGGTAGTTTATTTATTAGTGTGCTTACACTAGGCACGTTACTCCATCAGTTACAGTAGTTTATTTATTAGTGTGCTTACAGTAGGTGCATTACTCCATGAGTTACGGTAGTTTATTTATTAGTGTGCTTACACTAGGTGCGTTACTCCATCAGTTATGGTAGTTTATTTATTAGTGTGCTTACAGTAGGTGCATTACTCCATGAGTTACGGTAGTTTATTTATTAGTGTGCTTACACTAGGTGCGTTACTCCATCAGTTACGGTAGTTTATTTATTAATGTGCTTACACTAGGCACGTTACTCCATCAGTTACGGTAGTTTATTTATTAGTGTGTTTACACTAGGCACGTTACTCCATCAGTTACAGTAGTTTATTTATTAGTGTGCTTACAGTAGGTGCATTACTCCATGAGTTACGGTAGTTTATTTATTAGTGTGCTTACAGTAGGTGCATTACTCCATCAGTTACGGTAGTTTATTTATTAGTGTGCTTACACTAGGTGCGTTACTCCATCAGTTACAGTAGTTTATTTATTAGTGTGCTTACACTAGGCACGTTACTCCATCAGTTACGTTAGTTTATTTATTAGTGTGCTTACAGTAGGTGCATTACTCCATCAGTTACGGTAGTTTATTTATTAGTGTGCTTACAGTAGGTGCATTACTCCATCAGTTACGGTAGTTTATTTATTAGTGTGCTTACACTAGGTGCGTTACTCCATCAGTTACAGTAGTTTATTTATTAGTGTGCTTACACTAGGCACGTTACTCCATCAGTTACGGTAGTTTATTTATTAGTGTGCTTACAGTAGGTGCATTACTCCATCAGTTACGGTAGTTTATTTATTAGTGTGCTTACAGTAGGTGCATTACTCCATCAGTTACGGTAGTTTATTTATTAGTGTGTTTACTCTAGGCACGTTACTCCATCAGTTACAGTAGTTTATTTATTAGTGTGTTTACACTAGGCACGTTACTCCATCAGTTACGGTAGTTTATTTGTGTGCTTACAGTAGGTGCATTACTCCATGAGTTACGGTAGTTTATTTATTAGTGTGTTTACACTAGGCACGTTACTCCATCAGTTACGGTAGTTTATTTATTAGTGTGCTTACAGTAGGTGCATTACTCCATGAGTTACGGTAGTTTATTTATTAGTGTGCTTACACTAGGCACGTTACTCCATCAGTTACGGTAGTTTATTTGTGTGCTTACAGTAGGTGCATTACTCCATGAGTTACGGTAGTTTATTTGTGTGTTTACACTAGGCACGTTACTCCATCAGTTACAGTAGTTTATTTATTAGTGTGCTTACAGTAGGTGCATTACTCCATGAGTTACGGTAGTTTATTTATTAGTGTGCTTACAGTAGGTGCATTACTCCATGAGTTACGGTAGTTTATTTATTAGTGTGCTTACACTAGGTGCGTTACTCCATCAGTTACAGTAGTTTATTTATTAGTGTGCTTACACTAGGCACGTTACTCAATCAGTTACGGTAGTTTATTTATTAGTGTGCTTACAGTAGGTGCATTACTCCATCAGTTACGGTAGTTTATTTATTAGTGTGCTTACAGTAGGTGCATTACTCCATCAGTTACGGTAGTTTATTTATTAGTGTGTTTACACTAGGCACGTTACTCCATCAGTTACAGTAGTTTATTTATTAGTGTGCTTACACTAGGCACGTTACTCCATCAGTTACAGTAGTTTATTTATTAGTGTGCTTACAGTAGGTGCATTACTCCATCAGTTACGGTAGTTTATTTATTAGTGTGTTTACACTAGGCACGTTACTCCATCAGTTACAGTAGTTTATTTATTAGTGTGCTTACAGTAGGTGCATTACTCCATCAGTTACGGTAGTTTATTTATTAGTGTGCTTACAGTAGGTGCATTACTCCATGAGTTACGGTAGTTTATTTATTAGTGTGCTTACACTAGGTACGTTACTCCATCAGTTACAGTAGTTTATTTATTAGTGTGCTTACACTAGGCACGTTACTCCATCAGTTACGGTAGTTTATTTATTAGTGTGCTTACAGTAGGTGCATTACTCCATCAGTTACGGTAGTTTATTTATTAGTGTGCTTACAGTAGGTGCATTACTCCATCAGTTACGGTAGTTTATTTATTAGTGTGTTTACACTAGGCACGTTACTCCATCAGTTACAGTAGTTTATTTATTAGTGTGCTTACACTAGGCACGTTACTCCATCAGTTACAGTAGTTTATTTATTAGTGTGCTTACAGTTGGTGCATTACTCCATCAGTTACGGTAGTTTATTTATTAGTGTGCTTACACTAGGCACGTTACTCCATCAGTTACAGTAGTTTATTTATTAGTGTGCTTACAGTAGGTGCATTACTCCATGAGTTACGGTAGTTTATTTATTAGTGTGCTTACACTAGGTGCGTTACTCCATCAGTTACGGTAGTTTATTTATTAGTGTGCTTACACTAGGCACGTTACTCCATCAGTTACGGTAGTTTATTTATTAGTGTGTTTACACTAGGTACGTTACTCCATCAGTTACAGTAGTTTATTTATTAGTGTGCTTACAGTAGGTGCATTACTCCATGAGTTACGGTAGTTTATTAGTGTGCTTACAGTAGGTGCATTACTCCATCAGTTACGGTAGTTTATTTATTAGTGTGCTTACACTAGGTGCGTTACTCCATCAGTTACAGTAGTTTATTTATTAGTGTGCTTACACTAGGCACGTTACTCCATCAGTTACGGTAGTTTATTTATTAGTGTGCTTACAGTAGGTGCATTACTCCATCAGTTACGGTAGTTTATTTATTAGTGTGCTTACACTAGGCACGTTACTCCATCAGTTACAGTAGTTTATTTATTAGTGTGCTTACAGTAGGTGCATTACTCCATGAGTTACGGTAGTTTATTTATTAGTGTGCTTACACTAGGCACGTTACTCCATCAGTTACAGTAGTTTATTTATTAGTGTGCTTACAGTAGGTGCATTACTCCATCAGTTACGGTAGTTTATTTATTAGTGTGTTTACACTAGGCACGTTACTCCATCAGTTACGGTAGTTTATTTATTAGTGTGCTTACAGTAGGTGCATTACTCCATCAGTTACAGTAGTTTATTTATTAGTGTGTTTACACTAGGCACGTTACTCCATCAGTTACGGTAGTTTATTTATTAGTGTGCTTACACTAGGCACGTTACTCCATCAGTTACAGTAGTTTATTTATTAGTGTGTTTACACTAGGCACGTTACTCCATCAGTGACGGTAGTTTATTTATTAGTGTGCTTACACTAGGCACGTTACTCCATCAGTTACAGTAGTTTATTTATTAGTGTGCTTACAGTAGGTGCATTACTCCATGAGTTACGGTAGTTTATTTATTAGTGTGCTTGCACTAGGCACGTTACTCCATCAGTTACAGTAGTTTATTTATTAGTGTGCTTACAGTAGGTGCATTACTCCATGAGTTACGGTAGTTTATTTATTAGTGTGCTTACACTAGGCACGTTACTCCATCAGTTACGGTAGTTTATTTATTAGTGTGCTTACAGTAGGTGCATTACTCCATGAGTTACGGTAGTTTATTTATTAGTGTGCTTACACTAGGCACGTTACTCCATCAGTTACGGTAGTTTATTTATTAGTGTGCTTACAGTAGGTGCATTACTCCATCAGTTACAGTAGTTTATTTATTAGTGTGTTTACACTAGGCACGTTACTCCATCAGTTACGGTAGTTTATTTATTAGTGTGATTACAGTAGGTGCATTACTCCATGAGTTACGGTAGTTTATTTATTAGTGTGCTTACACTAGGCACGTTACTCCATCAGTTACAGTAGTTTATTTATTCGTGTGCTTACAGTAGGTGCATTACTCCATCAGTTACGGTAGTTTATTTATTAGTGTGCTTACACTAGGCACGTTACTCCATCAGTTACAGTAGTTTATTTATTAGTGTGCTTACACTAGGCACGTTACTCCATCAGTTACAGTAGTTTATTTAATAGTGTGCTTACAGTAGGTGCATTACTCCATCAGTTACGGTAGTTTATTTATTAGTGTGCTTACACTAGGCACGTTACTCCATCAGTTACAGTAGTTTATTTATTAGTGTGCTTACAGTAGGTGCATTACTCCATGAGTTACGGTAGTTTATTTATTAGTGTGCTTACACTAGGTGCGTTACTCCATCAGTTACGGTAGTTTATTTATTAATGTGCTTACACTAGGTGCGTTACTCCATCAGTTACAGTAGTTTATTTATTAGTGTGCTTACACTAGGCACGTTACTCCATCAGTTACGGTAGTTTATTTATTAGTGTGCTTACAGTAGGTGCATTACTCCATCAGTTACGGTAGTTTATTTATTAGTGTGCTTACAGTAGGTGCATTACTCCATCAGTTACGGTAGTTTATTTATTAGTGTGTTTACACTAGGCACGTTACTCCATCAGTTACAGTAGTTTATTTATTAGTGTGCTTACAGTAGGTGCATTACTCCATCAGTTACGGTAGTTTATTTATTAGTGTGCTTACACTAGGCACGTTACTCCATCAGTTACAGTAGTTTATTTATTAGTGTGCTTACAGTAGGTGCATTACTCCATCAGTTACGGTAGTTTATTTATTAGTGTGTTTACACTAGGCACGTTACTCCATCAGTTACGGTAGTTTATTTATTAGTGTGCTTACAGTAGGTGCATTACTCCATCAGTTACAGTAGTTTATTTATTAGTGTGTTTACACTAGGCACGTTACTCCATCAGTTACGGTAGTTTATTTATTAGTGTGCTTACACTAGGCACGTTACTCCATCAGTTACAGTAGTTTATTTATTAGTGTGTTTACACTAGGCACGTTACTCCATCAGTTACGGTAGTTTATTTATTAGTGTGCTTACACTAGGCACGTTACTCCATCAGTTACAGTAGTTTATTTATTAGTGTGCTTACAGTAGGTGCATTACTCCATGAGTTACGGTAGTTTATTTATTAGTGTGCTTACACTAGGCACGTTACTCCATCAGTTACGGTAGTTTATTTATTAGTGTGCTTACAGTAGGTGCATTACTCCATGAGTTACGGTAGTTTATTTATTAGTGTGCTTACACTAGGCACGTTACTCCATCAGTTACGGTAGTTTATTTGTGTGCTTACAGTAGGTGCATTACTCCATGAGTTACGGTACTTTATTTATTAGTGTGTTTACACTAGGCACGTACTCCATCAGTTACAGTAGTTTATTTATTAGTGTGCTTACAGTAGGTGCATTACTCCATGAGTTACGGTAGTTTATTTATTAGTGTGCTTACAGTAGGTGCATTACTCCATGAGTTACGGTAGTTTATTTATTAGTGTGCTTACACTAGGTGCGTTACTCCATCAGTTACAGTAGTTTATTTATTAGTGTGCTTACACTAGGCACGTTACTCCATCACTTACGGTAGTTTATTTATTAGTGTGCTTACAGTAGGTGCATTACTCCATCAGTTACGGTAGTTTATTTATTAGTGTGCTTACAGTAGGTGCATTACTCCATCAGTTACGGTAGTTTATTTATTAGTGTGCTTACACTAGGCACGTTACTCCATCAGTTACAGTAGTTTATTTATTAGTGTGTTTACACTAGGCACGTTACTCCATCAGTTACGGTAGTTTATTTATTAGTGTGCTTACACTAGGCACGTTACTCCATCAGTTACAGTAGTTTATTTATTAGTGTGCTTACAGTAGGTGCATTACTCCATGAGTTACGGTAGTTTATTTATTAGTGTGCTTACACTAGGCACGTTACTCCATCAGTTACGGTAGTTTATTTATTAGTGTGCTTACACTAGGCACGTTACTCCATCAGTTACGGTAGTTTATTTATTAGTGTGCTTACACTAGGCACGTTACTCCATCAGTTACGGTAGTTTATTTATTAGTGTGCTTACACTAGGTGCGTTACTCCATCAGTTACAGTAGTTTATTTATTAGTGTGCTTACACTAGGCACGTTACTCCATCAGTTACGGTAGTTTATTTATTAGTGTGCTTACACTAGGTGCGTTACTCCATCAGTTACAGTAGTTTATTTATTAGTGTGCTTACACTAGGCACGTTACTCCATCAGTTACGGTAGTTTATTTATTAGTGTGCTTACAGTAGGTGCATTACTCCATCAGTTACGGTAGTTTATTTATTAGTGTGCTTACAGTAGGTGCATTACTCCATCAGTTACGGTAGTTTATTTATTAGTGTGTTTACACTAGGCACGTTACTCCATCAGTTACAGTAGTTTATTTATTAGTGTGCTTACAGTAGGTGCATTACTCCATCAGTTACAGTAGTTTATTTATTAGTGTGTTTACACTAGGCACGTTACTCCATCAGTTACGGTAGTTTATTTATTAGTGTGCTTACACTAGGCACGTTACTCCATCAGTTACAGTAGTTTATTTATTAGTGTGTTTACACTAGGCACGTTACTCCATCAGTTACGGTAGTTTATTTATTAGTGTGCTTACACTAGGCACGTTACTCCATCAGTTACAGTAGTTTATTTATTAGTGTGCTTACAGTAGGTGCATTACTCCATGAGTTACGGTAGTTTATTTATTAGTGTGCTTACACTAGGCACGTTACTCCATCAGTTACGGTAGTTTATTTATTAGTGTGCTTACAGTAGGTGCATTACTCCATGAGTTACGGTAGTTTATTTATTAGTGTGCTTACACTAGGCACGTTACTCCATCAGTTACGGTAGTTTATTTATTAGTGTGCTTACAGTAGGTGCATTACTCCATGAGTTACGGTAGTTTATTTATTAGTGTGTTTACACTAGGCACGTTACTCCATCAGTTACGGTAGTTTATTTATTAGTGTGTTTACAGTAGGTGCATTACTCCATCAGTTACAGTAGTTTATTTATTAGTGTGTTTACACTAGGCACGTTACTCCATCAGTTACGGTAGTTTATTTATTAGTGTGCTTACAGTAGGTGCATTACTCCATGAGTTACGGTAGTTTATTTATTAGTGTGCTTACACTAGGCACGTTACTCCATCAGTTACGGTAGTTTATTTGTGTGCTTACAGTAGGTGCATTACTCCATGAGTTACGGTAGTTTATTTATTAGTGTGTTTACACTAGGCACGTTACTCCATCAGTTACAGTAGTTTATTTATTAGTGTGCTTACAGTAGGTGCATTACTCCATGAGTTACGGTAGTTTATTTATTAGTGTGCTTACAGTAGGTGCATTACTCCATGAGTTACGGTAGTTTATTTATTAGTGTGCTTACAGTAGGTGCATTACTCCATCAGTTACGGTAGTTTATTTATTAGTGTGCTTACAGTAGGTGCATTACTCCATCAGTTACGGTAGTTTATTTATTAGTGTGCTTACACTAGGCACGTTACTCCATCAGTTACAGTAGTTTATTTATTAGTGTGCTTACAGTTGGTGCATTACTCCATCAGTTACGGTAGTTTATTTATTAGTGTGCTTACACTAGGCACGTTACTCCATCAGTTACAGTAGTTTATTTATTAGTGTGCTTACAGTAGGTGCATTACTCCATGAGTTACGGTAGTTTATTTATTAGTGTGCTTACACTAGGTGCGTTACTCCATCAGTTACGGTAGATTATTTATTAGTGTGCTTACACTAGGCACGTTACTCCATCAGTTACGGTAGTTTATTTGTGTGTTTACACTAGGTACGTTACTCCATCAGTTACAGTAGTTTATTTATTAGTGTGCTTACAGTAGGTGCATTACTCCATGAGTTACGGTAGTTTATTTGTGTGCTTACAGTAGGTGCATTACTCCATCAGTTACGGTAGTTTATTTATTAGTGTGCTTACACTAGGTGCGTTACTCCATCAGTTACAGTAGTTTATTTATTAGTGTGCTTACACTAGGCACGTTACTCCATCAGTTACGGTAGTTTATTTATTAGTGTGCTTACAGTAGGTGCATTACTCCATCAGTTACGGTAGTTTATTTATTAGTGTGCTTACAGTAGGTGCATTACTCCATCAGTTACGGTAGTTTATTTATTAGTGTGTTTACACTAGGCACGTTACTCCATCAGTTACAGTAGTTTATTTATTAGTGTGCTTACAGTAGGTGCATTACTCCATCAGTTACGGTAGTTTATTTATTAGTGTGCTTACACTAGGCACGTTACTCCATCAGTTACAGTAGTTTATTTATTAGTGTGCTTACAGTAGGTGCATTACTCCATCAGTTACGGTAGTTTATTTATTAGTGTGTTTACACTAGGCACGTTACTCCATCAGTTACAGTAGTTTATTTATTAGTGTGCTTACAGTAGGTGCATTACTCCATGAGTTACGGTAGTTTATTTATTAGTGTGTTTACACTAGGCACGTTACTCCATCAGTTACGGTAGTTTATTTATTAGTGTGCTTACACTAGGCACGTTACTCCATCAGTTACAGTAGTTTATTTATTAGTGTGTTTACACTAGGCACGTTACTCCATCAGTTACGGTAGTTTATTTATTAGTGTGCTTACACTAGGCACGTTACTCCATCAGTTACAGTAGTTTATTTATTAGTGTGCTTACAGTAGGTGCATTACTCCATGAGTTACGGTAGTTTATTTATTAGTGTGCTTACACTAGGCACGTTACTCCATCAGTTACAGTAGTTTATTTATTAGTGTGCTTACAGTAGGTGCATTACTCCATGAGTTACGGTAGTTTATTTATTAGTGTGCTTACACTAGGCACGTTACTCCAACAGTTACGGTAGTTTATTTATTAGTGTGCTTACAGTAGGTGCATTACTCCATGAGTTACGGTAGTTTATTTATTAGTGTGCTTACACTAGGCACGTTACTCCATCAGTTACGGTAGTTTATTTATTGGTGTGCTTACAGTAGGTGCATTACTCCATCAGTTACAGTAGTTTATTTATTAGTGTGCTTACACTAGGTGCGTTACTCCATCAGTTACAGTAGTTTATTTATTAGTGTGCTTACAGTAGGTGCATTACTCCATCAGTTACGGTAGTTTATTTATTAGTGTGCTTACACTAGGCACGTTACTCCATCAGTTACAGTAGTTTATTTATTAGTGTGCTTACAGTAGGTGCATTACTCCATCAGTTACGGTAGTTTATTTATTAGTGTGCTTACACTAGGCACGTTACTCCATCAGTTACAGTACTTTATTTATTAGTGTGCTTACAGTAGGTGCATTACTCCATGAGTTACGGTAGTTTATTTATTAGTGTGCTTACACTAGGTGCGTTACTCCATCAGTTACGGTAGTTTATTTATTAGTGTGCTTACAGTAGGTGCATTACTCCATGAGTTACGGTAGTTTATTTATTAGTGTGCTTACACTAGGTGCGTTACTCCATCAGTTACGGTAGTTTATTTATTAATGTGCTTACACTAGGCACGTTACTCCATCAGTTACGGTAGTTTATTTATTAGTGTGTTTACACTAGGCACGTTACTCCATCAGTTACAGTAGTTTATTTATTAGTGTGCTTACAGTAGGTGCATTACTCCATGAGTTACGGTAGTTTATTTATTAGTGTGCTTACAGTAGGTGCATTACTCCATCAGTTACGGTAGTTTATTTATTAGTGTGCTTACAGTAGGTGCATTACTCCATCAGTTACGGTAGTTTATTTATTAGTGTGTTTACACTAGGCACGTTACTCCATCAGTTACAGTAGTTTATTTATTAGTGTGCTTACACTAGGCACGTTACTCCATCAGTTACAGTAGTTTATTTATTAGTGTGCTTACAGTAGGTGCATTACTCCATCAGTTACGGTAGTTTATTTATTAGTGTGTTTACACTAGGCACGTTACTCCATCAGTTACAGTAGTTTATTTATTAGTGTGCTTACAGTAGGTGCATTACTCCATCAGTTACGGTAGTTTATTTATTAGTGTGCTTACAGTAGGTGCATTACTCCATGAGTTACGGTAGTTTATTTATTAGTGTGCTTACACTAGGTACGTTACTCCATCAGTTACAGTAGTTTATTTATTAGTGTGCTTACACTAGGCACGTTACTCCATCAGTTACGGTAGTTTATTTATTAGTGTGCTTACAGTAGGTGCATTACTCCATCAGTTACGGTAGTTTATTTATTAGTGTGCTTACAGTAGGTGCATTACTCCATCAGTTACGGTAGTTTATTTATTAGTGTGTTTACACTAGGCACGTTACTCCATCAGTTACAGTAGTTTATTTATTAGTGTGCTTACACTAGGCACGTTACTCCATCAGTTACAGTAGTTTATTTATTAGTGTGCTTACAGTTGGTGCATTACTCCATCAGTTACGGTAGTTTATTTATTAGTGTGCTTACACTAGGCACGTTACTCCATCAGTTACAGTAGTTTATTTATTAGTGTGCTTACAGTAGGTGCATTACTCCATGAGTTACGGTAGTTTATTTATTAGTGTGCTTACACTAGGTGCGTTACTCCATCAGTTACGGTAGTTTATTTATTAGTGTGCTTACACTAGGCACGTTACTCCATCAGTTACGGTAGTTTATTTATTAGTGTGTTTACACTAGGTACGTTACTCCATCAGTTACAGTAGTTTATTTATTAGTGTGCTTACAGTAGGTGCATTACTCCATGAGTTACGGTAGTTTATTAGTGTGCTTACAGTAGGTGCATTACTCCATCAGTTACGGTAGTTTATTTATTAGTGTGCTTACACTAGGTGCGTTACTCCATCAGTTACAGTAGTTTATTTATTAGTGTGCTTACACTAGGCACGTTACTCCATCAGTTACGGTAGTTTATTTATTAGTGTGCTTACAGTAGGTGCATTACTCCATCAGTTACGGTAGTTTATTTATTAGTGTGCTTACAGTAGGTGCATTACTCCATCAGTTACGGTAGTTTATTTATTAGTGTGTTTACACTAGGCACGTTCCTCCATCAGTTACAGTAGTTTATTTATTAGTGTGCTTACAGTAGGTGCATTACTCCATCAGTTACGGTAGTTTATTTATTAGTGTGCTTACACTAGGCACGTTACTCCATCAGTTACAGTAGTTTATTTATTAGTGTGCTTACAGTAGGTGCATTACTCCATCAGTTACGGTAGTTTATTTATTAGTGTGCTTACAGTAGGTGCATTACTCCATCAGTTACAGTAGTTTATTTATTAGTGTGTTTACACTAGGCACGTTACTCCATCAGTTACGGTAGTTTATTTATTAGTGTGCTTACACTAGGCACGTTACTCCATCAGTTACAGTAGTTTATTTATTAGTGTGTTTACACTAGGCACGTTACTCCATCAGTGACGGTAGTTTATTTATTAGTGTGCTTACACTAGGCACGTTACTCCATCAGTTACAGTAGTTTATTTATTAGTGTGCTTACAGTAGGTGCATTACTCCATGAGTTACGGTAGTTTATTTATTAGTGTGCTTGCACTAGGCACGTTACTCCATCAGTTACAGTAGTTTATTTATTAGTGTGCTTACAGTAGGTGCATTACTCCATGAGTTACGGTAGTTTATTTATTAGTGTGCTTACACTAGGCACGTTACTCCATCAGTTACGGTAGTTTATTTATTAGTGTGCTTACAGTAGGTGCATTACTCCATGAGTTACGGTAGTTTATTTATTAGTGTGCTTACACTAGGCACGTTACTCCATCAGTTACGGTAGTTTATTTATTAGTGTGCTTACAGTAGGTGCATTACTCCATCAGTTACAGTAGTTTATTTATTAGTGTGTTTACACTAGGCACGTTACTCCATCAGTTACGGTCGTTTATTTATTAGTGTGATTACAGTAGGTGCATTACTCCATGAGTTACGGTAGTTTATTTATTAGTGTGCTTACACTAGGCACGTTACTCCATCAGTTACAGTAGTTTATTTATTCGTGTGCTTACAGTAGGTGCATTACTCCATCAGTTACGGTAGTTTATTTATTAGTGTGCTTACACTAGGCACGTTACTCCATCAGTTACAGTAGTTTATTTATTAGTGTGCTTACACTAGGCACGTTACTCCATCAGTTACAGTAGTTTATTTATTAGTGTGCTTACAGTAGGTGCATTACTCCATCAGTTACGGTAGTTTATTTATTAGTGTGCTTACAGTAGGTGCATTACTCCATGAGTTACGGTAGTTTATTTATTAGTGTGCTTACACTAGGCACGTTACTCCATCAGTTACGGTAGTTTATTTATTAGTGTGCTTACAGTAGGTGCATTACTCCATGAGTTACGGTAGTTTATTTATTAGTGTGCTTACACTAGGCACGTTACTCCATCAGTTACGGTAGTTTATTTATTAGTGTGCTTACAGTAGGTGCATTACTCCATGAGTTATGGTAGTTTATTTATTAGTGTGTTTACACTAGGCACGTTACTCCATCAGTTACGGTAGTTTATTTATTAGTGTGCTTACAGTAGGTGCATTACTCCATCAGTTACAGTAGTTTATTTATTAGTGTGTTTACACTAGGCACGTTACTCCATCAGTTACGGTAGTTTATTTATTAGTGTGCTTACAGTAGGTGCATTACTCCATGAGTTACGGTAGTTTATTTATTAGTGTGCTTACACTAGGCACGTTACTCCATCAGTTACGGTAGTTTATTTGTGTGCTTACAGTAGGTGCATTACTCCATGAGTTACGGTAGTTTATTTATTAGTGTGTTTACACTAGGCACGTACTCCATCAGTTACAGTAGTTTATTTATTAGTGTGCTTACAGTAGGTGCATTACTCCATGAGTTACGGTAGTTTATTTATTAGTGTGCTTACAGTAGGTGCATTACTCCATGAGTTACGGTAGTTTATTTATTAGTGTGCTTACACTAGGTGCGTTACTCCATCAGTTACAGTAGTTTATTTATTAGTGTGCTTACACTAGGCACGTTACTCCATCACTTACGGTAGTTTATTTATTAGTGTGCTTACAGTAGGTGCATTACTCCATCAGTTACGGTAGTTTATTTATTAGTGTGCTTACAGTAGGTGCATTACTCCATCAGTTACGGTAGTTTATTTATTAGTGTGTTTACACTAGGCACGTTACTCCATCAGTTACAGTAGTTTATTTATTAGTGTGCTTACAGTAGGTGCATTACTCCATCAGTTACGGTAGTTTATTTATTAGTGTGCTTACACTAGGCACGTTACTCCATCAGTTACAGTAGTTTATTTATTAGTGTGCTTACAGTAGGTGCATTACTCCATGAGTTACGGTAGTTTATTTATTAGTGTGCTTACACTAGGCACGTTACTCCATCAGTTACGGTAGTTTATTTATTAGTGTGCTTACACTAGGCACGTTACTCCATCAGTTACGGTAGTTTATTTATTAGTGTGCTTACACTAGGCACGTTACTCCATCAGTTACGGTAGTTTATTTATTAGTGTGCTTACACTAGGTGCGTTACTCCATCAGTTACAGTAGTTTATTTATTAGTGTGCTTACACTAGGCACGTTACTCCATCAGTTACGGTAGTTTATTTATTAGTGTGCTTACACTAGGTGCGTTACTCCATCAGTTACAGTAGTTTATTTATTAGTGTGCTTACACTAGGCACGTTACTCCATCAGTTACGGTAGTTTATTTATTAGTGTGCTTACAGTAGGTGCATTACTCCATCAGTTACAGTAGTTTATTTATTAGTGTGCTTACAGTAGGTGCATTACTCCATCAGTTACGGTAGTTTATTTATTAGTGTGTTTACACTAGGCACGTTACTCCATCAGTTACAGTAGTTTATTTATTAGTGTGCTTACAGTAGGTGCATTACTCCATCAGTTACAGTAGTTTATTTATTAGTGTGTTTACACTAGGCACGTTACTCCATCAGTTACGGTAGTTTATTTATTAGTGTGCTTACACTAGGCACGTTACTCCATCAGTTACAGTAGTTTATTTATTAGTGTGTTTACACTAGGCACGTTACTCCATCAGTTACGGTAGTTTATTTATTAGTGTGCTTACACTAGGCACGTTACTCCATCAGTTACAGTAGTTTATTTATTAGTGTGCTTACAGTAGGTGCATTACTCCATGAGTTACGGTAGTTTATTTATTAGTGTGCTTACACTAGGCACGTTACTCCATCAGTTACGGTAGTTTATTTATTAGTGTGCTTACAGTAGGTGCATTACTCCATGAGTTACGGTAGTTTATTTATTAGTGTGCTTACACTAGGCACGTTACTCCATCAGTTACGGTAGTTTATTTATTAGTGTGCTTACAGTAGGTGCATTACTCCATGAGTTACGGTAGTTTATTTATTAGTGTGTTTACACTAGGCACGTTACTCCATCAGTTACGGTAGTTTATTTATTAGTGTGTTTACAGTAGGTGCATTACTCCATCAGTTACAGTAGTTTATTTATTAGTGTGTTTACACTAGGCACGTTACTCCATCAGTTACGGTAGTTTATTTGTGTGCTTACAGTAGGTGCATTACTCCATGAGTTACGGTAGTTTATTTATTAGTGTGCTTACACTAGGCACGTTACTCCATCAGTTACGGTAGTTTATTTGTGTGCTTACAGTAGGTGCATTACTCCATGAGTTACGGTAGTTTATTTATTAGTGTGTTTACACTAGGCACGTTACTCCATCAGTTACAGTAGTTTATTTATTAGTGTGCTTACAGTAGGTGCATTACTCCATGAGTTACGGTAGTTTATTTATTAGTGTGCTTACACTAGGCACGTTACTCCATCAGTTACGGTAGTTTATTTATTAGTGTGCTTACACTAGGTGCGTTACTCCATCAGTTACAGTAGTTTATTTATTAGTGTGCTTACACTAGGCACGTTACTCCATCAGTTACGGTAGTTTATTTATTAGTGTGCTTACAGTAGGTGCATTACTCCATCAGTTACAGTAGTTTATTTATTAGTGTGCTTACAGTAGGTGCATTACTCCATCAGTTACGGTAGTTTATTTATTAGTGTGTTTACACTAGGCACGTTACTCCATCAGTTACAGTAGTTTATTTATTAGTGTGCTTACAGTAGGTGCATTACTCCATCAGTTACAGTAGTTTATTTATTAGTGTGTTTACACTAGGCACGTTACTCCATCAGTTACGGTAGTTTATTTATTAGTGTGCTTACACTAGGCACGTTACTCCATCAGTTACAGTAGTTTATTTATTAGTGTGTTTACACTAGGCACGTTACTCCATCAGTTACGGTAGTTTATTTATTAGTGTGCTTACACTAGGCACGTTACTCCATCAGTTACAGTAGTTTATTTATTAGTGTGCTTACAGTAGGTGCATTACTCCATGAGTTACGGTAGTTTATTTATTAGTGTGCTTACACTAGGCACGTTACTCCATCAGTTACGGTAGTTTATTTATTAGTGTGCTTACAGTAGGTGCATTACTCCATGAGTTACGGTAGTTTATTTATTAGTGTGCTTACACTAGGCACGTTACTCCATCAGTTACGGTAGTTTATTTATTAGTGTGCTTACAGTAGGTGCATTACTCCATGAGTTACGGTAGTTTATTTATTAGTGTGTTTACACTAGGCACGTTACTCCATCAGTTACGGTAGTTTATTTATTAGTGTGTTTACAGTAGGTGCATTACTCCATCAGTTACAGTAGTTTATTTATTAGTGTGTTTACACTAGGCACGTTACTCCATCAGTTACGGTAGTTTATTTGTGTGCTTACAGTAGGTGCATTACTCCATGAGTTACGGTAGTTTATTTATTAGTGTGCTTACACTAGGCACGTTACTCCATCAGTTACGGTAGTTTATTTGTGTGCTTACAGTAGGTGCATTACTCCATGAGTTACGGTAGTTTATTTATTAGTGTGTTTACACTAGGCACGTTACTCCATCAGTTACAGTAGTTTATTTATTAGTGTGCTTACAGTAGGTGCATTACTCCATGAGTTACGGTAGTTTATTTATTAGTGTGCTTACAGTAGGTGCATTACTCCATGAGTTACGGTAGTTTATTTATTAGTGTGCTTACAGTAGGTGCATTACTCCATCAGTTACGGTAGTTTATTTATTAGTGTGCTTACAGTAGGTGCATTACTCCATCAGTTACGGTAGTTTATTTATTAGTGTGCTTACACTAGGCACGTTACTCCATCAGTTACAGTAGTTTATTTATTAGTGTGCTTACAGTTGGTGCATTACTCCATCAGTTACGGTAGTTTATTTATTAGTGTGCTTACACTAGGCACGTTACTCCATCAGTTACAGTAGTTTATTTATTAGTGTGCTTACAGTAGGTGCATTACTCCATGAGTTACGGTAGTTTATTTATTAGTGTGCTTACACTAGGTGCGTTACTCCATCAGTTACGGTAGATTATTTATTAGTGTGCTTACACTAGGCACGTTACTCCATCAGTTACGGTAGTTTATTTATTAGTGTGTTTACACTAGGTACGTTACTCCATCAGTTACAGTAGTTTATTTATTAGTGTGCTTACAGTAGGTGCATTACTCCATGAGTTACGGTAGTTTTTGTGTGCTTACAGTAGGTGCATTACTCCATCAGTTACGGTAGTTTATTTATTAGTGTGCTTACACTAGGTGCGTTACTCCATCAGTTACAGTAGTTTATTTATTAGTGTGCTTACACTAGGCACGTTACTCCATCAGTTACGGTAGTTTATTTATTAGTGTGCTTACAGTAGGTGCATTACTCCATCAGTTACGGTAGTTTATTTATTAGTGTGCTTACAGTAGGTGCATTACTCCATCAGTTACGGTAGTTTATTTATTAGTGTGCTTACACTAGGCACGTTACTCCATCAGTTACAGTAGTTTATTTATTAGTGTGCTTACAGTAGGTGCATTACTCCATCAGTTACGGTAGTTTATTTATTAGTGTGCTTACACTAGGCACGTTACTCCATCAGTTACAGTAGTTTATTTATTAGTGTGCTTACAGTAGGTGCATTACTCCATCAGTTACGGTAGTTTATTTATTAGTGTGTTTACACTAGGCACGTTACTCCATCAGTTACGGTAGTTTATTTATTAGTGTGCTTACAGTAGGTGCATTACTCCATCAGTTACAGTAGTTTATTTATTAGTGTGTTTACACTAGGCACGTTACTCCATCAGTTACGGTAGTTTATTTATTAGTGTGCTTACACTAGGCACGTTACTCCATCAGTTACAGTAGTTTATTTATTAGTGTGTTTACACTAGGCACGTTACTCCATCAGTTACGGTAGTTTATTTATTAGTGTGCTTACACTAGGCACGTTACTCCATCAGTTACAGTAGTTTATTTATTAGTGTGCTTACAGTAGGTGCATTACTCCATGAGTTACGGTAGTTTATTTATTAGTGTGCTTACACTAGGCACGTTACTCCATCAGTTACAGTAGTTTATTTATTAGTGTGCTTACAGTAGGTGCATTACTCCATGAGTTACGGTAGTTTATTTATTAGTGTGCTTACACTAGGCACGTTACTCCATCAGTTACGGTAGTTTATTTATTAGTGTGCTTACAGTAGGTGCATTACTCCATGAGTTACGGTAGTTTATTTATTAGTGTGCTTACACTAGGCACGTTACTCCATCAGTTACGGTAGTTTATTTATTAGTGTGCTTACAGTAGGTGCATTACTCCATCAGTTACAGTAGTTTATTTATTAGTGTGCTTACACTAGGTGCGTTACTCCATCAGTTACAGTAGTTTATTTATTAGTGTGCTTACAGTAGGTGCATTACTCCATCAGTTACGGTAGTTTATTTATTAGTGTGCTTACACTAGGCACGTTACTCCATCAGTTACAGTAGTTTATTTATTAGTGTGCTTACAGTAGGTGCATTACTCCATCAGTTACGGTAGTTTATTTATTAGTGTGCTTACACTAGGCACGTTACTCCATCAGTTACAGTAGTTTATTTATTAGTGTGCTTACAGTAGGTGCATTACTCCATGAGTTACGGTAGTTTATTTATTAGTGTGCTTACACTAGGTGCGTTACTCCATCAGTTATGGTAGTTTATTTATTAGTGTGCTTACAGTAGGTGCATTACTCCATGAGTTACGGTAGTTTATTTATTAGTGTGCTTACACTAGGTGCGTTACTCCATCAGTTACGGTAGTTTATTTATTAATGTGCTTACACTAGGCACGTTACTCCATCAGTTACGGTAGTTTATTTATTAGTGTGTTTACACTAGGCACGTTACTCCATCAGTTACAGTAGTTTATTTATTAGTGTGCTTACAGTAGGTGCATTACTCCATGAGTTACGGTAGTTTATTTATTAGTGTGCTTACAGTAGGTGCATTACTCCATCAGTTACGGTAGTTTATTTATTAGTGTGCTTACACTAGGTGCGTTACTCCATCAGTTACAGTAGTTTATTTATTAGTGTGCTTACACTAGGCACGTTACTCCATCAGTTACGTTAGTTTATTTATTAGTGTGCTTACAGTAGGTGCATTACTCCATCAGTTACGGTAGTTTATTTATTAGTGTGCTTACAGTAGGTGCATTACTCCATCAGTTACGGTAGTTTATTTATTAGTGTGCTTACACTAGGTGCGTTACTCCATCAGTTACAGTAGTTTATTTATTAGTGTGCTTACACTAGGCACGTTACTCCATCAGTTACGGTAGTTTATTTATTAGTGTGCTTACAGTAGGTGCATTACTCCATCAGTTACGGTAGTTTATTTATTAGTGTGCTTACAGTAGGTGCATTACTCCATCAGTTACGGTAGTTTATTTATTAGTGTGTTTACTCTAGGCACGTTACTCCATCAGTTACAGTAGTTTATTTATTAGTGTGTTTACACTAGGCACGTTACTCCATCAGTTACGGTAGTTTATTTGTGTGCTTACAGTAGGTGCATTACTCCATGAGTTACGGTAGTTTATTTATTAGTGTGTTTACACTAGGCACGTTACTCCATCAGTTACGGTAGTTTATTTATTAGTGTGCTTACAGTAGGTGCATTACTCCATGAGTTACGGTAGTTTATTTATTAGTGTGCTTACACTAGGCACGTTACTCCATCAGTTACGGTAGTTTATTTGTGTGCTTACAGTAGGTGCATTACTCCATGAGTTACGGTAGTTTATTTGTGTGTTTACACTAGGCACGTTACTCCATCAGTTACAGTAGTTTATTTATTAGTGTGCTTACAGTAGGTGCATTACTCCATGAGTTACGGTAGTTTATTTATTAGTGTGCTTACAGTAGGTGCATTACTCCATGAGTTACGGTAGTTTATTTATTAGTGTGCTTACACTAGGTGCGTTACTCCATCAGTTACAGTAGTTTATTTATTAGTGTGCTTACACTAGGCACGTTACTCAATCAGTTACGGTAGTTTATTTATTAGTGTGCTTACAGTAGGTGCATTACTCCATCAGTTACGGTAGTTTATTTATTAGTGTGCTTACAGTAGGTGCATTACTCCATCAGTTACGGTAGTTTATTTATTAGTGTGTTTACACTAGGCACGTTACTCCATCAGTTACAGTAGTTTATTTATTAGTGTGCTTACACTAGGCACGTTACTCCATCAGTTACAGTAGTTTATTTATTAGTGTGCTTACAGTAGGTGCATTACTCCATCAGTTACGGTAGTTTATTTATTAGTGTGTTTACACTAGGCACGTTACTCCATCAGTTACAGTAGTTTATTTATTAGTGTGCTTACAGTAGGTGCATTACTCCATCAGTTACGGTAGTTTATTTATTAGTGTGCTTACAGTAGGTGCATTACTCCATGAGTTACGGTAGTTTATTTATTAGTGTGCTTACACTAGGTACGTTACTCCATCAGTTACAGTAGTTTATTTATTAGTGTGCTTACACTAGGCACGTTACTCCATCAGTTACGGTAGTTTATTTATTAGTGTGCTTACAGTAGGTGCATTACTCCATCAGTTACGGTAGTTTATTTATTAGTGTGCTTACAGTAGGTGCATTACTCCATCAGTTACGGTAGTTTATTTATTAGTGT
The DNA here is from genome assembly GCF_027579695.1 of Neoarius graeffei. Lineage (NCBI taxonomy): Eukaryota > Metazoa > Chordata > Actinopteri > Siluriformes > Ariidae > Neoarius > Neoarius graeffei. The sequence continues at coordinate 111,567,690 of NC_083573.1, read as the reverse complement.
GTTTACACTAGGCACGTTACTCCATCAGTTACAGTAGTTTATTTATTAGTGTGCTTACACTAGGCACGTTACTCCATCAGCTACAGTAGTTTATTTATTAGTGTGCTTACAGTTGGTGCATTACTCCATCAGTTACGGTAGTTTATTTATTAGTGTGCTTACACTAGGCACGTTACTCCATCAGTTACAGTAGTTTATTTATTAGTGTGCTTACAGTAGGTGCATTACTCCATGAGTTACGGTAGTTTATTTATTAGTGTGCTTACACTAGGTGCGTTACTCCATCAGTTACGGTAGTTTATTTATTAGTGTGCTTACACTAGGCACGTTACTCCATCAGTTACGGTAGTTTATTTATTAGTGTGTTTACACTAGGTACGTTACTCCATCAGTTACAGTAGTTTATTTATTAGTGTGCTTACAGTAGGTGCATTACTCCATGAGTTACGGTAGTTTATTAGTGTGCTTACAGTAGGTGCATTACTCCATCAGTTACGGTAGTTTATTTATTAGTGTGCTTACACTAGGTGCGTTACTCCATCAGTTACAGTAGTTTATTTATTAGTGTGCTTACACTAGGCACGTTACTCCATCAGTTACGGTAGTTTATTTATTAGTGTGCTTACAGTAGGTGCATTACTCCATCAGTTACGGTAGTTTATTTATTAGTGTGCTTACAGTAGGTGCATTACTCCATCAGTTACGGTAGTTTATTTATTAGTGTGTTTACACTAGGCACGTTCCTCCATCAGTTACAGTAGTTTATTTATTAGTGTGCTTACAGTAGGTGCATTACTCCATCAGTTACGGTAGTTTATTTATTAGTGTGCTTACACTAGGCACGTTACTCCATCAGTTACAGTAGTTTATTTATTAGTGTGCTTACAGTAGGTGCATTACTCCATCAGTTACAGTAGTTTATTTATTAGTGTGCTTACAGTAGGTGCATTACTCCATGAGTTACGGTAGTTTATTTATTAGTGTGCTTACACTAGGCACGTTACTCCATCAGTTACGGTAGTTTATTTATTAGTGTGCTTACAGTAGGTGCATTACTCCATCAGTTACAGTAGTTTATTTATTAGTGTGTTTACACTAGGCACGTTACTCCATCAGTTACGGTAGTTTATTTATTAGTGTGATTACAGTAGGTGCATTACTCCATGAGTTACGGTAGTTTATTTATTAGTGTGCTTACACTAGGCACGTTACTCCATCAGTTACAGTAGTTTATTTATTCGTGTGCTTACAGTAGGTGCATTACTCCATCAGTTACGGTAGTTTATTTATTAGTGTGCTTACACTAGGCACGTTACTCCATCAGTTACAGTAGTTTATTTATTAGTGTGCTTACACTAGGCACGTTACTCCATCAGTTACAGTAGTTTATTTATTAGTGTGCTTACAGTAGGTGCATTACTCCATCAGTTACGGTAGTTTATTTATTAGTGTGCTTACACTAGGCACGTTACTCCATCAGTTACAGTAGTTTATTTATTAGTGTGCTTACAGTAGGTGCATTACTCCATGAGTTACGGTAGTTTATTTATTAGTGTGCTTACACTAGGTGCGTTACTCCATCAGTTACGGTAGTTTATTTATTAATGTGCTTACACTAGGTGCGTTACTCCATCAGTTACAGTAGTTTATTTATTAGTGTGCTTACACTAGGCACGTTACTCCATCAGTTACGGTAGTTTATTTATTAGTGTGCTTACAGTAGGTGCATTACTCCATCAGTTACGGTAGTTTATTTATTAGTGTGCTTACAGTAGGTGCATTACTCCATCAGTTACGGTAGTTTATTTATTAGTGTGTTTACACTAGGCACGTTACTCCATCAGTTACAGTAGTTTATTTATTAGTGTGCTTACAGTAGGTGCATTACTCCATCAGTTACGGTAGTTTATTTATTAGTGTGCTTACACTAGGCACGTTACTCCATCAGTTACAGTAGTTTATTTATTAGTGTGCTTACAGTAGGTGCATTACTCCATCAGTTACGGTAGTTTATTTATTAGTGTGTTTACACTAGGCACGTTACTCCATCAGTTACGGTAGTTTATTTATTAGTGTGCTTACAGTAGGTGCATTACTCCATCAGTTACAGTAGTTTATTTATTAGTGTGTTTACACTAGGCACGTTACTCCATCAGTTACGGTAGTTTATTTATTAGTGTGCTTACACTAGGCACGTTACTCCATCAGTTACAGTAGTTTATTTATTAGTGTGTTTACACTAGGCACGTTACTCCATCAGTTACGGTAGTTTATTTATTAGTGTGCTTACACTAGGCACGTTACTCCATCAGTTACAGTAGTTTATTTATTAGTGTGCTTACAGTAGGTGCATTACTCCATGAGTTACGGTAGTTTATTTATTAGTGTGCTTACACTAGGCACGTTACTCCATCAGTTACAGTAGTTTATTTATTAGTGTGCTTACAGTAGGTGCATTACTCCATGAGTTACGGTAGTTTATTTATTAGTGTGCTTACACTAGGCACGTTACTCCATCAGTTACGGTAGTTTATTTATTAGTGTGCTTACAGTAGGTGCATTACTCCATGAGTTACGGTAGTTTATTTATTAGTGTGCTTACACTAGGCACGTTACTCCATCAGTTACGGTAGTTTATTTATTAGTGTGCTTACAGTAGGTGCATTACTCCATCAGTTACAGTAGTTTATTTATTAGTGTGCTTACACTAGGTGCGTTACTCCATCAGTTACAGTAGTTTATTTATTAGTGTGCTTACAGTAGGTGCATTACTCCATCAGTTACGGTAGTTTATTTATTAGTGTGCTTACACTAGGCACGTTACTCCATCAGTTACGGTAGTTTATTTATTAGTGTGCTTACAGTAGGTGCATTACTCCATGAGTTATGGTAGTTTATTTGTGTGTTTACACTAGGCACGTTACTCCATCAGTTACGGTAGTTTATTTATTAGTGTGCTTACAGTAGGTGCATTACTCCATCAGTTACAGTAGTTTATTTATTAGTGTGTTTACACTAGGCACGTTACTCCATCAGTTATGGTAGTTTATTTATTAGTGTGCTTACAGTAGGTGCATTACTCCATGAGTTACGGTAGTTTATTTATTAGTGTGCTTACACTAGGCACGTTACTCCATCAGTTACGGTAGTTTATTTGTGTGCTTACAGTAGGTGCATTACTCCATGAGTTACGGTAGTTTATTTATTAGTGTGTTTACACTAGGCACGTACTCCATCAGTTACAGTAGTTTATTTATTAGTGTGCTTACAGTAGGTGCATTACTCCATGAGTTACGGTAGTTTGTTTATTAGTGTGCTTACAGTAGGTGCATTACTCCATGAGTTACGGTAGTTTATTTATTAGTGTGCTTACACTAGGTGCGTTACTCCATCAGTTACAGTAGTTTATTTATTAGTGTGCTTACACTAGGCACGTTACTCCATCACTTACGGTAGTTTATTTATTAGTGTGCTTACAGTAGGTGCATTACTCCATCAGTTACGGTAGTTTATTTATTAGTGTGTTTACACTAGGCACGTTACTCCATCAGTTACAGTAGTTTATTTATTAGTGTGCTTACAGTAGGTGCATTACTCCATCAGTTACGGTAGTTTATTTATTAGTGTGCTTACACTAGGCACGTTACTCCATCAGTTACAGTAGTTTATTTATTAGTGTGCTTACAGTAGGTGCATTACTCCATGAGTTACGGTAGTTTATTTATTAGTGTGCTTACACTAGGCACGTTACTCCATCAGTTACGGTAGTTTATTTATTAGTGTGCTTACACTAGGCACGTTACTCCATCAGTTACGGTAGTTTATTTATTAGTGTGCTTACACTAGGCACGTTACTCCATCAGTTACGGTAGTTTATTTATTAGTGTGCTTACACTAGGTGCGTTACTCCATCAGTTACAGTAGTTTATTTATTAGTGTGCTTACACTAGGCACGTTACTCCATCAGTTACGGTAGTTTATTTATTAGTGTGCTTACACTAGGTGCGTTACTCCATCAGTTACAGTAGTTTATTTATTAGTGTGCTTACACTAGGCACGTTACTCCATCAGTTACGGTAGTTTATTTATTAGTGTGCTTACAGTAGGTGCATTACTCCATCAGTTACGGTAGTTTATTTATTAGTGTGCTTACAGTAGGTGCATTACTCCATCAGTTACGGCAGTTTATTTATTAGTGTGTTTACACTAGGCACGTTACTCCATCAGTTACAGTAGTTTATTTATTAGTGTGCTTACAGTAGGTGCATTACTCCATCAGTTACAGTAGTTTATTTATTAGTGTGTTTACACTAGGCACGTTACTCCATCAGTTACGGTAGTTTATTTATTAGTGTGCTTACACTAGGCACGTTACTCCATCAGTTACAGTAGTTTATTTATTAGTGTGTTTACACTAGGCACGTTACTCCATCAGTTACGGTAGTTTATTTATTAGTGTGCTTACACTAGGCACGTTACTCCATCAGTTACAGTAGTTTATTTATTAGTGTGCTTACAGTAGGTGCATTACTCCATGAGTTACGGTAGTTTATTTATTAGTGTGCTTACACTAGGCACGTTACTCCATCAGTTACGGTAGTTTATTTATTAGTGTGCTTACAGTAGGTGCATTACTCCATGAGTTACGGTAGTTTATTTATTAGTGTGCTTACACTAGGCACGTTACTCCATCAGTTACGGTAGTTTATTTATTAGTGTGCTTACAGTAGGTGCATTAGTCCATGAGTTACGGTAGTTTATTTATTAGTGTGTTTACACTAGGCACGTTACTCCATCAGTTACGGTAGTTTATTTATTAGTGTGCTTACAGTAGGTGCATTACTCCATGAGTTACGGTAGTTTATTTATTAGTGTGCTTACACTAGGCACGTTACTCCATCAGTTACGGTAGTTTATTTATTAGTGTGCTTACAGTAGGTGCATTACTCCATGAGTTACGGTAGTTTATTTATTAGTGTGCTTACACTAGGCACGTTACTCCATCAGTTACGGTAGTTTATTTATTAGTGTGTTTACAGTAGGTGCATTACTCCATCAGTTACAGTAGTTTATTTATTAGTGTGTTTACACTAGGCACGTTACTCCATCAGTTACGGTAGTTTATTTATTAGTGTGCTTACAGTAGGTGCATTACTCCATGAGTTACGGTAGTTTATTTATTAGTGTGCTTACACTAGGCACGTTACTCCATCAGTTACGGTAGTTTATTTGTGTGCTTACAGTAGGTGCATTACTCCATGAGTTACGGTAGTTTATTTATTAGTGTGTTTACACTAGGCACGTTACTCCATCAGTTACAGTAGTTTATTTATTAGTGTGCTTACAGTAGGTGCATTACTCCATGAGTTACGGTAGTTTATTTATTAGTGTGCTTACAGTAGGTGCATTACTCCATGAGTTACGGTAGTTTATTTATTAGTGTGCTTACAGTAGGTGCATTACTCCATCAGTTACGGTAGTTTATTTATTAGTGTGCTTACAGTAGGTGCATTACTCCATCAGTTACGGTAGTTTATTTATTAGTGTGCTTACACTAGGCACGTTACTCCATCAGTTACAGTAGTTTATTTATTAGTGTGCTTACAGTTGGTGCATTACTCCATCAGTTACGGTAGTTTATTTATTAGTGTGCTTACACTAGGCACGTTACTCCATCAGTTACAGTAGTTTATTTATTAGTGTGCTTACAGTAGGTGCATTACTCCATGAGTTACGGTAGTTTATTTATTAGTGTGCTTACACTAGGTGCGTTACTCCATCAGTTACGAGAGATTATTTATTAGTGTGCTTACACTAGGCACGTTACTCCATCAGTTACGGTAGTTTATTTATTAGTGAGTTTACACTAGGTACGTTACTCCATCAGTTACAGTAGTTTATTTATTAGTGTGCTTACAGTAGGTGCATTACTCCATGAGTTACGGTAGTTTATTTGTGTGCTTACAGTAGGTGCATTACTCCATCAGTTACGGTAGTTTATTTATTAGTGTGCTTACACTAGGTGCGTTACTCCATCAGTTACAGTAGTTTATTTATTAGTGTGCTTACACTAGGCACGTTACTCCATCAGTTACGGTAGTTTATTTATTAGTGTGCTTACAGTAGGTGCATTACTCCATCAGTTACGGTAGTTTATTTATTAGTGTGCTTACAGTAGGTGCATTACTCCATCAGTTACGGTAGTTTATTTATTAGTGTGTTTACACTAGGCACGTTACTCCATCAGTTACAGTAGTTTATTTATTAGTGTGCTTACAGTAGGTGCATTACTCCATCAGTTACGGTAGTTTATTTATTAGTGTGCTTACACTAGGCACGTTACTCCATCAGTTACAGTAGTTTATTTATTAGTGTGCTTACAGTAGGTGCATTACTCCATCAGTTACGGTAGTTTATTTATTAGTGTGTTTACACTAGGCACGTTACTCCATCAGTTACAGTAGTTTATTTATTAGTGTGCTTACAGTAGGTGCATTACTCCATGAGTTACGGTAGTTTATTTATTAGTGTGTTTACACTAGGCACGTTACTCCATCAGTTACGGTAGTTTATTTATTAGTGTGCTTACACTAGGCACGTTACTCCATCAGTTACAGTAGTTTATTTATTAGTGTGTTTACACTAGGCACGTTACTCCATCAGTTACGGTAGTTTATTTATTAGTGTGCTTACACTAGGCACGTTACTCCATCAGTTACAGTAGTTTATTTATTAGTGTGCTTACAGTAGGTGCATTACTCCATGAGTTACGGTAGTTTATTTATTAGTGTGCTTACACTAGGCACGTTACTCCATCAGTTACAGTAGTTTATTTATTAGTGTGCTTACAGTAGGTGCATTACTCCATGAGTTACGGTAGTTTATTTATTAGTGTGCTTACACTAGGCACGTTACTCCATCAGTTACGGTAGTTTATTTATTAGTGTGCTTACAGTAGGTGCATTACTCCATGAGTTACGGTAGTTTATTTATTAGTGTGCTTACACTAGGCACGTTACTCCATCAGTTACGGTAGTTTATTTATTAGTGTGCTTACAGTAGGTGCATTACTCCATCAGTTACAGTAGTTTATTTATTAGTGTGCTTACACTAGGTGCGTTACTCCATCAGTTACAGTAGTTTATTTATTAGTGTGCTTACAGTAGGTGCATTACTCCATCAGTTACGGTAGTTTATTTATTAGTGTGCTTACACTAGGCACGTTACTCCATCAGTTACAGTAGTTTATTTATTAGTGTGCTTACAGTAGGTGCATTACTCCATCAGTTACGGTAGTTTATTTATTAGTGTGCTTACACTAGGCACGTTACTCCATCAGTTACAGTACTTTATTTATTAGTGTGCTTACAGTAGGTGCATTACTCCATGAGTTACGGTAGTTTATTTATTAGTGTGCTTACACTAGGTGCGTTACTCCATCAGTTACGGTAGTTTATTTATTAGTGTGCTTACAGTAGGTGCATTACTCCATGAGTTACGGTAGTTTATTTATTAGTGTGCTTACACTAGGTGCGTTACTCCATCAGTTACGGTAGTTTATTTATTAATGTGCTTACACTAGGCACGTTACTCCATCAGTTACGGTAGTTTATTTATTAGTGTGTTTACACTAGGCACGTTACTCCATCAGTTACAGTAGTTTATTTATTAGTGTGCTTACAGTAGGTGCATTACTCCATGAGTTACGGTAGTTTATTTATTAGTGTGCTTACAGTTGGTGCATTACTCCATCAGTTACGGTAGTTTATTTATTAGTGTGCTTACACTAGGTGCGTTACTCCATCAGTTACAGTAGTTTATTTATTAGTGTGCTTACACTAGGCACGTTACTCCATCAGTTACGTTAGTTTATTTATTAGTGTGCTTACAGTAGGTGCATTACTCCATCAGTTACGGTAGTTTATTTATTAGTGTGCTTACAGTAGGTGCATTACTCCATCAGTTACGGTAGTTTATTTATTAGTGTGCTTACACTAGGTGCGTTACTCCATCAGTTACAGTAGTTTATTTATTAGTGTGCTTACACTAGGCACGTTACTCCATCAGTTACGGTAGTTTATTTATTAGTGTGCTTACAGTAGGTGCATTACTCCATCAGTTACGGTAGTTTATTTATTAGTGTGCTTACAGTAGGTGCATTACTCCATCAGTTACGGTAGTTTATTTATTAGTGTGTTTACTCTAGGCACGTTACTCCATCAGTTACAGTAGTTTATTTATTAGTGTGTTTACACTAGGCACGTTACTCCATCAGTTACGGTAGTTTATTTGTGTGCTTACAGTAGGTGCATTACTCCATGAGTTACGGTAGTTTATTTATTAGTGTGTTTACACTAGGCACGTTACTCCATCAGTTACGGTAGTTTATTTATTAGTGTGCTTACAGTAGGTGCATTACTCCATGAGTTACGGTAGTTTATTTATTAGTGTGCTTACACTAGGCACGTTACTCCATCAGTTACGGTAGTTTATTTGTGTGCTTACAGTAGGTGCATTACTCCATGAGTTACGGTAGTTTATTTGTGTGTTTACACTAGGCACGTTACTCCATCAGTTACAGTAGTTTATTTATTAGTGTGCTTACAGTAGGTGCATTACTCCATGAGTTACGGTAGTTTATTTATTAGTGTGCTTACAGTAGGTGCATTACTCCATGAGTTACGGTAGTTTATTTATTAGTGTGCTTACACTAGGTGCGTTACTCCATCAGTTACAGTAGTTTATTTATTAGTGTGCTTACACTAGGCACGTTACTCAATCAGTTACGGTAGTTTATTTATTAGTGTGCTTACAGTAGGTGCATTACTCCATCAGTTACGGTAGTTTATTTATTAGTGTGCTTACAGTAGGTGCATTACTCCATCAGTTACGGTAGTTTATTTATTAGTGTGTTTACACTAGGCACGTTACTCCATCAGTTACAGTAGTTTATTTATTAGTGTGCTTACACTAGGCACGTTACTCCATCAGTTACAGTAGTTTATTTATTAGTGTGCTTACAGTAGGTGCATTACTCCATCAGTTACGGTAGTTTATTTATTAGTGTGTTTACACTAGGCACGTTACTCCATCAGTTACAGTAGTTTATTTATTAGTGTGCTTACAGTAGGTGCATTACTCCATCAGTTACGGTAGTTTATTTATTAGTGTGCTTACAGTAGGTGCATTACTCCATGAGTTACGGTAGTTTATTTATTAGTGTGCTTACACTAGGTACGTTACTCCATCAGTTACAGTAGTTTATTTATTAGTGTGCTTACACTAGGCACGTTACTCCATCAGTTACGGTAGTTTATTTATTAGTGTGCTTACAGTAGGTGCATTACTCCATCAGTTACGGTAGTTTATTTATTAGTGTGCTTACAGTAGGTGCATTACTCCATCAGTTACGGTAGTTTATTTATTAGTGTGTTTACACTAGGCACGTTACTCCATCAGTTACAGTAGTTTATTTATTAGTGTGCTTACACTAGGCACGTTACTCCATCAGTTACAGTAGTTTATTTATTAGTGTGCTTACAGTTGGTGCATTACTCCATCAGTTACGGTAGTTTATTTATTAGTGTGCTTACACTAGGCACGTTACTCCATCAGTTACAGTAGTTTATTTATTAGTGTGCTTACAGTAGGTGCATTACTCCATGAGTTACGGTAGTTTATTTATTAGTGTGCTTACACTAGGTGCGTTACTCCATCAGTTACGGTAGTTTATTTATTAGTGTGCTTACACTAGGCACGTTACTCCATCAGTTACGGTAGTTTATTTATTAGTGTGTTTACACTAGGTACGTTACTCCATCAGTTACAGTAGTTTATTTATTAGTGTGCTTACAGTAGGTGCATTACTCCATGAGTTACGGTAGTTTATTAGTGTGCTTACAGTAGGTGCATTACTCCATCAGTTACGGTAGTTTATTTATTAGTGTGCTTACACTAGGTGCGTTACTCCATCAGTTACAGTAGTTTATTTATTAGTGTGCTTACACTAGGCACGTTACTCCATCAGTTACGGTAGTTTATTTATTAGTGTGCTTACAGTAGGTGCATTACTCCATCAGTTACGGTAGTTTATTTATTAGTGTGCTTACACTAGGCACGTTACTCCATCAGTTACAGTAGTTTATTTATTAGTGTGCTTACAGTAGGTGCATTACTCCATGAGTTACGGTAGTTTATTTATTAGTGTGCTTACACTAGGCACGTTACTCCATCAGTTACAGTAGTTTATTTATTAGTGTGCTTACAGTAGGTGCATTACTCCATGAGTTACGGTAGTTTATTTATTAGTGTGCTTACACTAGGCACGTTACTCCATCAGTTACGGTAGTTTATTTATTAGTGTGCTTACAGTAGGTGCATTACTCCATCAGTTACAGTAGTTTATTTATTAGTGTGTTTACACTAGGCACGTTACTCCATCAGTTACGGTAGTTTATTTATTAGTGTGCTTACACTAGGCACGTTACTCCATCAGTTACAGTAGTTTATTTATTAGTGTGTTTACACTAGGCACGTTACTCCATCAGTGACGGTAGTTTATTTATTAGTGTGCTTACACTAGGCACGTTACTCCATCAGTTACAGTAGTTTATTTATTAGTGTGCTTACAGTAGGTGCATTACTCCATGAGTTACGGTAGTTTATTTATTAGTGTGCTTGCACTAGGCACGTTACTCCATCAGTTACAGTAGTTTATTTATTAGTGTGCTTACAGTAGGTGCATTACTCCATGAGTTACGGTAGTTTATTTATTAGTGTGCTTACACTAGGCACGTTACTCCATCAGTTACGGTAGTTTATTTATTAGTGTGCTTACAGTAGGTGCATTACTCCATGAGTTACGGTAGTTTATTTATTAGCGTGCTTACACTAGGCACGTTACTCCATCAGTTACGGTAGTTTATTTATTAGTGTGCTTACAGTAGGTGCATTACTCCATCAGTTACAGTAGTTTATTTATTAGTGTGTTTACACTAGGCACGTTACTCCATCAGTTACGGTAGTTTATTTATTAGTGTGATTACAGTAGGTGCATTACTCCATGAGTTACGGTAGTTTATTTATTAGTGTGCTTACAGTAGGTGCATTACTCCATCAGTTACGGTAGTTTATTTATTAGTGTGCTTACAGTAGGTGCATTACTCCATCAGTTACGGTAGTTTATTTATTAGTGTGTTTACACTAGGCACGTTACTCCATCAGTTACAGTAGTTTATTTATTAGTGTGCTTACACTAGGCACGTTACTCCATCAGTTACAGTAGTTTATTTATTAGTGTGCTTACAGTAGGTGCATTACTCCATCAGTTACGGTAGTTTATTTATTAGTGTGCTTACACTAGGCACGTTACTCCATCAGTTACAGTAGTTTATTTATTAGTGTGCTTACAGTAGGTGCATTACTCCATGAGTTACGGTAGTTTATTTATTAGTGTGCTTACACTAGGTGCGTTACTCCATCAGTTACGGTAGTTTATTTATTAATGTGCTTACACTAGGTACGTTACTCCATCAGTTACAGTAGTTTATTTATTAGTGTGCTTACACTAGGCACGTTACTCCATCAGTTACGGTAGTTTATTTATTAGTGTGCTTACAGTAGGTGCATTACTCCATCAGTTACGGTAGTTTATTTATTAGTGTGCTTACAGTAGGTGCATTACTCCATCAGTTACGGTAGTTTATTTATTAGTGTGTTTACACTAGGCACGTTACTCCATCAGTTACAGTAGTTTATTTATTAGTGTGCTTACAGTAGGTGCATTACTCCATCAGTTACGGTAGTTTATTTATTAGTGTGCTTACACTAGGCACGTTACTCCATCAGTTACAGTAGTTTATTTATTAGTGTGCTTACAGTAGGTGCATTACTCCATCAGTTACGGTAGTTTATTTATTAGTGTGTTTACACTAGGCACGTTACTCCATCAGTTACGGTAGTTTATTTATTAGTGTGCTTACAGTAGGTGCATTACTCCATCAGTTACAGTAGTTTATTTATTAGTGTGTTTACACTAGGCACGTTACTCCATCAGTTACGGTAGTTTATTTATTAGTGTGCTTACACTAGGCACGTTACTCCATCAGTTACAGTAGTTTATTTATTAGTGTGTTTACACTAGGCACGTTACTCCATCAGTTACGGTAGTTTATTTATTAGTGTGCTTACACTAGGCACGTTACTCCATCAGTTACAGTAGTTTATTTATTAGTGTGCTTACAGTAGGTGCATTACTCCATGAGTTACGGTAGTTTATTTATTAGTGTGCTTACACTAGGCACGTTACTCCATCAGTTACAGTAGTTTATTTATTAGTGTGCTTACAGTAGGTGCATTACTCCATGAGTTACGGTAGTTTATTTATTAGTGTGCTTACACTAGGCACGTTACTCCATCAGTTACGGTAGTTTATTTATTAGTGTGCTTACAGTAGGTGCATTACTCCATGAGTTACGGTAGTTTATTTATTAGTGTGCTTACACTAGGCACGTTACTCCATCAGTTACGGTAGTTTATTTATTAGTGTGCTTACAGTAGGTGCATTACTCCATCAGTTACAGTAGTTTATTTATTAGTGTGCTTACACTAGGTGCGTTACTCCATCAGTTACAGTAGTTTATTTATTAGTGTGCTTACAGTAGGTGCATTACTCCATCAGTTACGGTAGTTTATTTATTAGTGTGCTTACACTAGGCACGTTACTCCATCAGTTACAGTAGTTTATTTATTAGTGTGCTTACAGTAGGTGCATTACTCCATCAGTTACGGTAGTTTATTTATTAGTGTGCTTACACTAGGCACGTTACTCCATCAGTTACAGTAGTTTATTTATTAGTGTGCTTACAGTAGGTGCATTACTCCATGAGTTACGGTAGTTTATTTATTAGTGTGCTTACACTAGGCACGTTACTCCATCAGTTACGGTAGTTTATTTATTAGTGTGCTTACAGTAGGTGCATTACTCCATGAGTTACGGTAGTTTATTTATTAGTGTGCTTACACTAGGTGCGTTACTCCATCAGTTACGGTAGTTTATTTATTAATGTGCTTACACTAGGCACGTTACTCCATCAGTTACGGTAGTTTATTTATTAGTGTGTTTACACTAGGCACGTTACTCCATCAGTTACAGTAGTTTATTTATTAGTGTGCTTACAGTAGGTGCATTACTCCATGAGTTACGGTAGTTTATTTATTAGTGTGCTTACAGTAGGTGCATTACTCCATCAGTTACGGTAGTTTATTTATTAGTGTGCTTACACTAGGTGCGTTACTCCATCAGTTACAGTAGTTTATTTATTAGTGTGCTTACACTAGGCACGTTACTCCATCAGTTACGTTAGTTTATTTATTAGTGTGCTTACAGTAGGTGCATTACTCCATCAGTTACGGTAGTTTATTTATTAGTGTGCTTACAGTAGGTGCATTACTCCATCAGTTACGGTAGTTTATTTATTAGTGTGCTTACACTAGGTGCGTTACTCCATCAGTTACAGTAGTTTATTTATTAGTGTGCTTACACTAGGCACGTTACTCCATCAGTTACGGTAGTTTATTTATTAGTGTGCTTACAGTAGGTGCATTACTCCATCAGTTACGGTAGTTTATTTATTAGTGTGCTTACAGTAGGTGCATTACTCCATCAGTTACGGTAGTTTATTTATTAGTGTGTTTACTCTAGGCACGTTACTCCATCAGTTACAGTAGTTTATTTATTAGTGTGTTTACACTAGGCACGTTACTCCATCAGTTACGGTAGTTTATTTGTGTGCTTACAGTAGGTGCATTACTCCATGAGTTACGGTAGTTTATTTATTAGTGTGCTTACACTAGGCACGTTACTCCATCAGTTACGGTAGTTTATTTATTAGTGTGCTTACAGTAGGTGCATTACTCCATGAGTTACGGTAGTTTATTTATTAGCGTGCTTACACTAGGCACGTTACTCCATCAGTTACGGTAGTTTATTTATTAGTGTGCTTACAGTAGGTGCATTACTCCATCAGTTACAGTAGTTTATTTATTAGTGTGTTTACACTAGGCACGTTACTCCATCAGTTACGGTAGTTTATTTATTAGTGTGATTACAGTAGGTGCATTACTCCATGAGTTACGGTAGTTTATTTATTAGTGTGCTTACAGTAGGTGCATTACTCCATCAGTTACGGTAGTTTATTTATTAGTGTGCTTACAGTAGGTGCATTACTCCATCAGTTACGGTAGTTTATTTATTAGTGTGTTTACACTAGGCACGTTACTCCATCAGTTACAGTAGTTTATTTATTAGTGTGCTTACACTAGGCACGTTACTCCATCAGTTACAGTAGTTTATTTATTAGTGTGCTTACAGTAGGTGCATTACTCCATCAGTTACGGTAGTTTATTTATTAGTGTGCTTACACTAGGCACGTTACTCCATCAGTTACAGTAGTTTATTTATTAGTGTGCTTACAGTAGGTGCATTACTCCATGAGTTACGGTAGTTTATTTATTAGTGTGCTTACACTAGGTGCGTTACTCCATCAGTTACGGTAGTTTATTTATTAATGTGCTTACACTAGGTACGTTACTCCATCAGTTACAGTAGTTTATTTATTAGTGTGCTTACACTAGGCACGTTACTCCATCAGTTACGGTAGTTTATTTATTAGTGTGCTTACAGTAGGTGCATTACTCCATCAGTTACGGTAGTTTATTTATTAGTGTGCTTACAGTAGGTGCATTACTCCATCAGTTACGGTAGTTTATTTATTAGTGTGTTTACACTAGGCACGTTACTCCATCAGTTACAGTAGTTTATTTATTAGTGTGCTTACAGTAGGTGCATTACTCCATCAGTTACGGTAGTTTATTTATTAGTGTGCTTACACTAGGCACGTTACTCCATCAGTTACAGTAGTTTATTTATTAGTGTGCTTACAGTAGGTGCATTACTCCATCAGTTACGGTAGTTTATTTATTAGTGTGTTTACACTAGGCACGTTACTCCATCAGTTACGGTAGTTTATTTATTAGTGTGCTTACAGTAGGTGCATTACTCCATCAGTTACAGTAGTTTATTTATTAGTGTGTTTACACTAGGCACGTTACTCCATCAGTTACGGTAGTTTATTTATTAGTGTGCTTACACTAGGCACGTTACTCCATCAGTTACAGTAGTTTATTTATTAGTGTGTTTACACTAGGCACGTTACTCCATCAGTTACGGTAGTTTATTTATTAGTGTGCTTACACTAGGCACGTTACTCCATCAGTTACAGTAGTTTATTTATTAGTGTGCTTACAGTAGGTGCATTACTCCATGAGTTACGGTAGTTTATTTATTAGTGTGCTTACACTAGGCACGTTACTCCATCAGTTACAGTAGTTTATTTATTAGTGTGCTTACAGTAGGTGCATTACTCCATGAGTTACGGTAGTTTATTTATTAGTGTGCTTACACTAGGCACGTTACTCCATCAGTTACGGTAGTTTATTTATTAGTGTGCTTACAGTAGGTGCATTACTCCATGAGTTACGGTAGTTTATTTATTAGTGTGCTTACACTAGGCACGTTACTCCATCAGTTACGGTAGTTTATTTATTAGTGTGCTTACAGTAGGTGCATTACTCCATCAGTTACAGTAGTTTATTTATTAGTGTGCTTACACTAGGTGCGTTACTCCATCAGTTACAGTAGTTTATTTATTAGTGTGCTTACAGTAGGTGCATTACTCCATCAGTTACGGTAGTTTATTTATTAGTGTGCTTACACTAGGCACGTTACTCCATCAGTTACAGTAGTTTATTTATTAGTGTGCTTACAGTAGGTGCATTACTCCATCAGTTACGGTAGTTTATTTATTAGTGTGCTTACACTAGGCACGTTACTCCATCAGTTACAGTAGTTTATTTATTAGTGTGCTTACAGTAGGTGCATTACTCCATGAGTTACGGTAGTTTATTTATTAGTGTGCTTACACTAGGCACGTTACTCCATCAGTTACGGTAGTTTATTTATTAGTGTGCTTACAGTAGGTGCATTACTCCATGAGTTACGGTAGTTTATTTATTAGTGTGCTTACACTAGGTGCGTTACTCCATCAGTTACGGTAGTTTATTTATTAATGTGCTTACACTAGGCACGTTACTCCATCAGTTACGGTAGTTTATTTATTAGTGTGTTTACACTAGGCACGTTACTCCATCAGTTACAGTAGTTTATTTATTAGTGTGCTTACAGTAGGTGCATTACTCCATGAGTTACGGTAGTTTATTTATTAGTGTGCTTACAGTAGGTGCATTACTCCATCAGTTACGGTAGTTTATTTATTAGTGTGCTTACACTAGGTGCGTTACTCCATCAGTTACAGTAGTTTATTTATTAGTGTGCTTACACTAGGCACGTTACTCCATCAGTTACGTTAGTTTATTTATTAGTGTGCTTACAGTAGGTGCATTACTCCATCAGTTACGGTAGTTTATTTATTAGTGTGCTTACAGTAGGTGCATTACTCCATCAGTTACGGTAGTTTATTTATTAGTGTGCTTACACTAGGTGCGTTACTCCATCAGTTACAGTAGTTTATTTATTAGTGTGCTTACACTAGGCACGTTACTCCATCAGTTACGGTAGTTTATTTATTAGTGTGCTTACAGTAGGTGCATTACTCCATCAGTTACGGTAGTTTATTTATTAGTGTGCTTACAGTAGGTGCATTACTCCATCAGTTACGGTAGTTTATTTATTAGTGTGTTTACTCTAGGCACGTTACTCCATCAGTTACAGTAGTTTATTTATTAGTGTGTTTACACTAGGCACGTTACTCCATCAGTTACGGTAGTTTATTTGTGTGCTTACAGTAGGTGCATTACTCCATGAGTTACGGTAGTTTATTTATTAGTGTGTTTACACTAGGCACGTTACTCCATCAGTTACGGTAGTTTATTTATTAGTGTGCTTACAGTAGGTGCATTACTCCATGAGTTACGGTAGTTTATTTATTAGTGTGCTTACACTAGGCACGTTACTCCATCAGTTACGGTAGTTTATTTGTGTGCTTACAGTAGGTGCATTACTCCATGAGTTACGGTAGTTTATTTGTGTGTTTACACTAGGCACGTTACTCCATCAGTTACAGTAGTTTATTTATTAGTGTGCTTACAGTAGGTGCATTACTCCATGAGTTACGGTAGTTTATTTATTAGTGTGCTTACAGTAGGTGCATTACTCCATGAGTTACGGTAGTTTATTTATTAGTGTGCTTACACTAGGTGCGTTACTCCATCAGTTACAGTAGTTTATTTATTAGTGTGCTTACACTAGGCACGTTACTCCATCAGTTACGGTAGTTTATTTATTAGTGTGCTTACAGTAGGTGCATTACTCCATCAGTTACGGTAGTTTATTTATTAGTGTGCTTACAGTAGGTGCATTACTCCATCAGTTACGGTAGTTTATTTATTAGTGTGTTTACACTAGGCACGTTACTCCATCAGTTACAGTAGTTTATTTATTAGTGTGCTTACACTAGGCACGTTACTCCATCAGTTACAGTAGTTTATTTATTAGTGTGCTTACAGTAGGTGCATTACTCCATCAGTTACGGTAGTTTATTTATTAGTGTGTTTACACTAGGCACGTTACTCCATCAGTTACAGTAGTTTATTTATTAGTGTGCTTACAGTAGGTGCATTACTCCATCAGTTACGGTAGTTTATTTATTAGTGTGCTTACAGTAGGTGCATTACTCCATGAGTTACGGTAGTTTATTTATTAGTGTGCTTACACTAGGTGCGTTACTCCATCAGTTACAGTAGTTTATTTATTAGTGTGCTTACACTAGGCACGTTACTCCATCAGTTACGGTAGTTTATTTATTAGTGTGCTTACAGTAGGTGCATTACTCCATCAGTTACGGTAGTTTATTTATTAGTGTGCTTACAGTAGGTGCATTACTCCATCAGTTACGGTAGTTTATTTATTAGTGTGTTTACACTAGGCACGTTACTCCATCAGTTACAGTAGTTTATTTATTAGTGTGCTTACACTAGGCACGTTACTCCATCAGTTACAGTAGTTTATTTATTAGTGTGCTTACAGTTGGTGCATTACTCCATCAGTTACGGTAGTTTATTTATTAGTGTGCTTACACTAGGCACGTTACTCCATCAGTTACAGTAGTTTATTTATTAGTGTGCTTACAGTAGGTGCATTACTCCATGAGTTACGGTAGTTTATTTATTAGTGTGCTTACACTAGGTGCGTTACTCCATCAGTTACGGTAGTTTATTTATTAGTGTGCTTACACTAGGCACGTTACTCCATCAGTTACGGTAGTTTATTTATTAGTGTGTTTACACTAGGTACGTTACTCCATCAGTTACAGTAGTTTATTTATTAGTGTGCTTACAGTAGGTGCATTACTCCATGAGTTACGGTAGTTTATTAGTGTGCTTACAGTAGGTGCATTACTCCATCAGTTACGGTAGTTTATTTATTAGTGTGCTTACACTAGGTGCGTTACTCCATCAGTTACAGTAGTTTATTTATTAGTGTGCTTACACTAGGCACGTTACTCCATCAGTTACGGTAGTTTATTTATTAGTGTGCTTACAGTAGGTGCATTACTCCATCAGTTACGGTAGTTTATTTATTAGTGTGCTTACAGTAGGTGCATTACTCCATCAGTTACGGTAGTTTATTTATTAGTGTGTTTACACTAGGCACGTTCCTCCATCAGTTACAGTAGTTTATTTATTAGTGTGCTTACAGTAGGTGCATTACTCCATCAGTTACGGTAGTTTATTTATTAGTGTGCTTACACTAGGCACGTTACTCCATCAGTTACAGTAGTTTATTTATTAGTGTGCTTACAGTAGGTGCATTACTCCATCAGTTACGGTAGTTTATTTATTAGTGTGTTTACACTAGGCACGTTACTCCATCAGTTACGGTAGTTTATTTATTAGTGTGCTTACAGTAGGTGCATTACTCCATCAGTTACAGTAGTTTATTTATTAGTGTGTTTACACTAGGCACGTTACTCCATCAGTTACGGTAGTTTATTTATTAGTGTGCTTACACTAGGCACGTTACTCCATCAGTTACAGTAGTTTATTTATTAGTGTGTTTACACTAGGCACGTTACTCCATCAGTGACGGTAGTTTATTTATTAGTGTGCTTACACTAGGCACGTTACTCCATCAGTTACAGTAGTTTATTTATTAGTGTGCTTACAGTAGGTGCATTACTCCATGAGTTACGGTAGTTTATTTATTAGTGTGCTTGCACTAGGCACGTTACTCCATCAGTTACAGTAGTTTATTTATTAGTGTGCTTACAGTAGGTGCATTACTCCATGAGTTACGGTAGTTTATTTATTAGTGTGCTTACACTAGGCACGTTACTCCATCAGTTACGGTAGTTTATTTATTAGTGTGCTTACAGTAGGTGCATTACTCCATGAGTTACGGTAGTTTATTTATTAGTGTGCTTACACTAGGCACGTTACTCCATCAGTTACGGTAGTTTATTTATTAGTGTGCTTACAGTAGGTGCATTACTCCATCAGTTACGGTAGTTTATTTATTAGTGTGTTTACACTAGGCACGTTACTCCATCAGTTACAGTAGTTTATTTATTAGTGTGCTTACAGTAGGTGCATTACTCCATCAGTTACGGTAGTTTATTTATTAGTGTGCTTACAGTAGGTGCATTACTCCATGAGTTACGGTAGTTTATTTATTAGTGTGCTTACACTAGGCACGTTACTCCATCAGTTACAGTAGTTTATTTATTAGTGTGCTTACACTAGGCACGTTACTCCATCAGTTACAGTAGTTTATTTATTAGTGTGCTTACAGTAGGTGCATTACTCCATCAGTTACGGTAGTTTATTTATTAGTGTGCTTACAGTAGGTGCATTACTCCATGAGTTACGGTAGTTTATTTTTTAGTGTGCTTACACTAGGCACGTTACTCCATCAGTTACAGTAGTTTATTTATTAGTGTGCTTACACTAGGCACGTGACTCCATCAGTTACGGTAGTTTATTTATTAGTGTGCTTACAGTGGGTGCATTACTCCATGAGTTACGGTAGTTTATTTATTAGTGTGCTTACACTAGGTGCGTTACTCCATCAGTTACGGTAGTTTATTTATTAATGTGCTTACACTAGGCACGTTACTCCATCAGTTACGGTCGTTTATTTATTAGTGTGATTACAGTAGGTGCATTACTCCATGAGTTACGGTAGTTTATTTATTAGTGTGCTTACACTAGGCACGTTACTCCATCAGTTACAGTAGTTTATTTATTAGTGTGCTTACAGTAGGTGCATTACTCCATCAGTTACGGTAGTTTATTTATTAGTGTGCTTACACTAGGCACGTTACTCCATCAGTTACAGTAGTTTATTTATTAGTGTGCTTACACTAGGCACGTTACTCCATCAGTTACAGTAGTTTATTTATTAGTGTGCTTACAGTAGGTGCATTACTCCATCAGTTACGGTAGTTTATTTATTAGTGTGCTTACACTAGGCACGTTACTCCATCAGTTACAGTAGTTTATTTATTAGTGTGCTTACAGTAGGTGCATTACTCCATGAGTTACGGTAGTTTATTTATTAGTGTGCTTACACTAGGTGCGTTACTCCATCAGTTACGGTAGTTTATTTATTAATGTGCTTACACTAGGCACGTTACTCCATCAGTTACGGTAGTTTATTTATTAGTGTGTTTACACTAGGCACGTTACTCCATCAGTTACAGTAGTTTATTTATTAGTGTGCTTACAGTAGGTGCATTACTCCATGAGTTACGGTAGTTTATTTATTAGTGTGCTTACAGTAGGTGCATTACTCCATCAGTTACGGTAGTTTATTTATTAGTGTGCTTACACTAGGCACGTTACTCCATCAGTTACGGTAGTTTATTTATTAGTGTGCTTACAGTAGGTGCATTACTCCATCAGTTACGGTAGTTTATTTATTAGTGTGCTTACAGTAGGTGCATTACTCCATCAGTTACGGTAGTTTATTTATTAGTGTGCTTACAGTAGGTGCATTACTCCATCAGTTACGGTAGTTTATTTATTAGTGTGTTTACACTAGGCACGTTACTCCATCAGTTACAGTAGTTTATTTATTAGTGTGCTTACAGTAGGTGCATTACTCCATCAGTTACGGTAGTTTATTTATTAGTGTGCTTACACTAGGCACGTTACTCCATCAGTTACGGTAGTTTATTTATTAGTGTGCTTACAGTAGGTGCATTACTCCATCAGTTACGGTAGTTTATTTATTAGTGTGCTTACAGTAGGTGCATTACTCCATCAGTTACAGTAGTTTATTTATTAGTGTGTTTACACTAGGCACGTTACTCCATCAGTTACGGTAGTTTATTTATTAGTGTGCTTACACTAGGCACGTTACTCCATCAGTTACAGTAGTTTATTTATTAGTGTGTTTACACTAGGCACGTTACTCCATCAGTTACGGTAGTTTATTTATTAGTGTGCTTACACTAGGCACGTTACTCCATCAGTTACAGTAGTTTATTTATTAGTGTGCTTACAGTAGGTGCATTACTCCATGAGTTACGGTAGTTTATTTATTAGTGTGCTTGCACTAGGCACGTTACTCCATCAGTTACAGTAGTTTATTTATTAGTGTGCTTACAGTAGGTGCATTACTCCATGAGTTACGGTAGTTTATTTATTAGTGTGCTTACACTAGGCACGTTACTCCATCAGTTACGGTAGTTTATTTATTAGTGTGCTTACAGTAGGTGCATTACTCCATGAGTTACGGTAGTTTATTTATTAGTGTGCTTACACTAGGCACGTTACTCCATCAGTTACGGTAGTTTATTTATTAGTGTGCTTACAGTAGGTGCATTACTCCATCAGTTACAGTAGTTTATTTATTAGTGTGTTTACACTAGGCACGTTACTCCATCAGTTACGGTAGTTTATTTATTAGTGTGCTTACAGTAGGTGCATTACTCCATGAGTTACGGTAGTTTATTTATTAGTGTGCTTACACTAGGCACGTTACTCCATCAGTTACAGTAGTTTATTTATTAGTGTGCTTACACTAGGCACGTGACTCCATCAGTTACGGTAGTTTATTTATTAGTGTGCTTACAGTGGGTGCATTACTCCATGAGTTACGGTAGTTTATTTATTAGTGTGCTTACACTAGGTGCGTTACTCCATCAGTTACGGTAGTTTATTTATTAATGTGCTTACACTAGGCACGTTACTCCATCAGTTACGGTAGTTTATTTATTAGTGTGTTTACACTAGGCACGTTACTCCATCAGTTACAGTAGTTTATTTATTAGTGTGCTTACAGTAGGTGCATTACTCCATGAGTTACGGTAGTTTATTTATTAGTGTGCTTACAGTAGGTGCATTACTCCATCAGTTACGGTAGTTTATTTATTAGTGTGCTTACACTAGGTGCGTTACTCCATCAGTTACAGTAGTTTATTTATTAGTGTGCTTACACTAGGCACGTTACTCCATCAGTTACGGTAGTTTATTTATTAGTGTGCTTACAGTAGGTGCATTACTCCATCAGTTACGGTAGTTTATTTATTAGTGTGCTTACAGTAGGTGCATTACTCCATCAGTTACGGTAGTTTATTTATTAGTGTGTTTACACTAGGCACGTTACTCCATCAGTTACAGTAGTTTATTTATTAGTGTGCTTACAGTAGGTGCATTACTCCATCAGTTACGGTAGTTTATTTATTAGTGTGCTTACACTAGGCACGTTACTCCATCAGTTACAGTAGTTTATTTATTAGTGTGCTTACAGTAGGTGCATTACTCCACCAGTTACGGTAGTTTATTTATTAGTGTGCTTACACTAGGCACGTTACTCCATCAGTTACGGTAGTTTATTTATTAGTGTGCTTACAGTAGGTGCATTACTCCATGAGTTACGGTAGTTTATTTATTAGTGTGCTTACACTAGGCACGTTACTCCATCAGTTACAGTAGTTTATTTATTAGTGTGCTTACAGTAGGTGCATTACTCCATGAGTTACGGTAGTTTATTTATTAGTGTGCTTACACTAGGCACGTTACTCCATCAGTTACAGTAGTTTATTTATTAGTGTGCTTACAGTAGGTGCATTACTCCATGAGTTACGGTAGTTTATTTATTAGTGTGCTTACACTAGGCACGTTACTCCATCAGTTACGGTAGTTTATTTATTAGTGTGCTTACAGTAGGTGCATTACTCCATGAGTTACGGTAGTTTATTTATTAGTGTGCTTACACTAGGCACGTTACTCCATCAGTTACGGTAGTTTATTTATTAGTGTGCTTACAGTAGGTGCATTACTCCATCAGTTACAGTAGTTTATTTATTAGTGTGTTTACACTAGGCACGTTACTCCATCAGTTACGGTAGTTTATTTATTAGTGTGCTTACAGTAGGTGCATTACTCCATGAGTTACGGTAGTTTATTTATTAGTGTGCTTACACTAGGCACGTTACTCCATCAGTTACGGTAGTTTATTTGTGTGCTTACAGTAGGTGCATTACTCCATGAGTTACGGTAGTTTATTTATTAGTGTGTTTACACTAGGCACGTTACTCCATCAGTTACAGTAGTTTATTTATTAGTGTGCTTACAGTAGGTGCATTACTCCATGAGTTACGGTAGTTTATTTATTAGTGTGCTTACAGTAGGTGCATTACTCCATGAGTTACGGTAGTTTATTTATTAGTGTGCTTACACTAGGTGCGTTACTTCATCAGTTACAGTAGTTTATTTATTAGTGTGCTTACACTAGGCACGTTACTCCATCAGTTACGTTAGTTTATTTATTAGTGTGCTTACAGTAGGTGCATTACTCCATCAGTTACGGTAGTTTATTTATTAGTGTGCTTACAGTAGGTGCATTACTCCATCAGTTACGGTAGTTTATTTATTAGTGTGTTTACACTAGGCACGTTACTCCATCAGTTACAGTAGTTTATTTATTAGTGTGCTTACAGTAGGTGCATTACTCCATCAGTTACGGTAGTTTATTTATTAGTGTGCTTACACTAGGCACGTTACTCCATCAGTTACAGTAGTTTATTTATTAGTGTGCTTACAGTAGGTGCATTACTCCATGAGTTACGGTAGTTTATTTATTAGTGTGCTTACACTAGGCACGTTACTCCATCAGTTACGGTAGTTTATTTATTAGTGTGCTTACAGTAGGTGCATTACTCCATCAGTTACAGTAGTTTATTTATTAGTGTGTTTACACTAGGCACGTTATTCCATCAGTTACGGTAGTTTATTTATTAGTGTGCTTACACTAGGCACGTTACTCCATCAGTTACGGTAGTTTATTTATTAGTGTGCTTACAGTAGGTGCATTTCTCCATGAGTTACGGTAGTTTATTTATTAGTGTGCTTACACTAGGCACGTTACTCCATCAGTTACGGTAGTTTATTTATTAGTGTGCTTACAGTAGGTGCATTACTCCATGAGTTACGGTAGTTTATTTATTAGTGTGTTTACACTAGGCACGTTACTCCATCAGTTACGGTAGTTTATTTGTGTGCTTACAGTAGGTGCATTACTCCATGAGTTACGGTAGTTTATTTATTAGTGTGTTTACACTAGGCCCGTTACTCCATCAGTTACAGTAGTTTATTTATTAGTGTGCTTACAGTAGGTGCATTACTCCATGAGTTACCGTAGTTTATTTATTAGTGTGTTTACACTAGGCACGTTGCTCCATCAGTTACAGTAGTTTATTTATTAGTGTGCTTACAGTAGGTGCATTACTCCATGAGTTACGGTAGTTTATTTATTAGTGTGCTTACAGTAGGTGCATTACTCCATGAGTTACGGTAGTTTATTTATTAGTGTGCTTACACTAGGCACGTGACTCCATCAGTTACGGTAGTTTATTTATTAGTGTGCTTACAGTGGGTGCATTACTCCATCAGTTACGGTAGTTTATTTATTAGTGTGCTTACAGTAGGTGCATTACTCCATCAGTTACGGTAGTTTATTTATTAGTGTGTTTACACTAGGCACGTTACTCCATCAGTTACAGTAGTTTATTTATTAGTGTGCTTACAGTAGGTGCATTACTCCATCAGTTACGGTAGTTTATTTATTAGTGTGCTTACACTAGGCATGTTACTCCATCAGTTACGGTAGTTTATGTATTCGTGTGCTTACAGTAGGTGCATTACTCCATCAGTTACGGTAGTTTATTTATTAGTGTGTTTATGGTAGATGCGTTACTCCATCAGTTACGGTAGTTTATTTATTAGTGTGCTTACAGTAGGTGCATTACTCCATCAGTTACGGTAGTTTATTTATTAGTGTGTTTACACTAGGCACGTTACTCCATCAGTTACAGTAGTTTATTTGTTAGTGTGTTTATGGTAGATGCGTTACTCCATCAGTTACGGTAGTTTATTTATTAGTGTGCTTACAGTAGGTGCATTACTCCATCAGTTACGGTAGTTTATTTATTAGTGTGTTTACACTAGGCACGTTACTCCATCAGTTACAGTAGTTTATTTGTTAGTGTGTTTATGGTAGATGCGTTACTCCATCAGTTATGGTAGTTTATTTATTAGTGTGCTTACAGTAGGTGCATTACTCCATCAGTTACGGTAGTTTATTTATTAGTGTGCTTACACTAGGCATGTTACTCCATCAGTTACGGTAGGTTGTTAGTGTGTTTACAGTAGGCGTGTTACTCCATCAGTTACGGTAGTTTATTTGTTAATGTGTTTACGGTAGATGCTTTACTCCATCAGTTATGGTAATTTATTTATTAGTGTGCTTACACTTGTGCAGGGGTTCCCAAACTTTTCCATGCCAAGGCCCCCAAACAGCATTAGCTTCTGGCCGGGGACCCCCTTTGCAAACCCACAGACAATGCTACGAAATGTGTAAAGAAACATCAACTTTTAGAATGTTTTCTCTTACTTTTATTCAATAGTCAATTATTGTTACATTTGTTTAGCATAAGAATATTATTAACTAACGTTTTCAACACAAATATTTTCGCACTGAACAATAAACTTTTCAACCAACTGTTGATAAGAACAGCACAAAAGAAATCAAACCACTCTCAATTGTGTGTGTGCGTGTGTGTGTGTGTGTGTGTGTGTGTGTGTGTGTGTGTGTGTGTGTGAGTGACAGACGGTTTACAGTAGTGGGAGGGATGGCCTTGGCGGCTCCTACATGGTTTGTCAACCCTGGGCTTAATCTCCGTCAGTGCCATACGCATGTCGTTGTCCGCATGTAGCCGTGCTCTGTGTTTGGGTTTGAGTGCCTTAAAAGTTGAAAAGCCAAACTCACACAAGTAGGTTGTTGCGAAAGGGAGAAGGCATTTCAATGCCCTGTCAGCCAAGCTGGGATCATCCTTTCTTACATGTAGCCAGTAGTTAGACAGGGGAAGAGCCTCAAAGTCCATTTTTAAATCCCCTGAGTTTGTCATCTCAATCAGCTCCTCCTGTGACTTTAAGCCCAGACTAGAACCGACCCCGGGGGCAAAGGGGTTCCTAACCCAGTTTAAATGTGTGTTTTCGAGGTCAGGGAAATAGTCTTTGAAATCTCCTTGGAGGTTCTCCAGGTGGGACTGGATCAATGGAGAGACGGAGCCCAAATCATCACATGACAGCAGCTCCTGGTGAAGTAGTGGGAACATTACTGTAACTCCCTCCTGGAGCTTGTTTGACCACAGCATGATCTTTTTGGAAAAAGCGCGCACTTTGTCTTGCACCTGGAGTCTGTACGGTACGTGTCACGTCCTTGCGTGCTTTGATTCAGTACATTTAGATGCTGGAAAACGTCTGACATGTATGCAAGTTTGTGTATCCAGGTTGCATCGGTGAACCGATCTGCCAGCTGATGCTTTTCAGATGAGAGGAGCTCTGCAACCTCCCTCCGCAGCTCATAGACACGGTTCAAAACTGCGCCCTGTGACAGCCAGCGCACGTTCGAGTGAAGCAGCAGCCCCTCAAAACGAGCGCCCATCTCATTACAAAGCAATTCACTACTTGTGTAACCTCCTGTAGTACCTGATTCAACTCGTTATCCATCCTTTTTGCAACCAGTGCCTCGCAGAGCTGTTGGTTTGTTCCTTCGGTCTCTTCTTCAAAAACCTGTCCATTTTGCGCTAGCAATACGCTAGCTTGAGGAGCAAAGCAGCTTGATAAATGGCGCAAACCGCAACATCACAGGCAATCGGAGAGATGAGCATGGCAAACCACGTTTCGATATGATGTATTATTATTAATAATTATATTTTATAATAATGATTAAAAAACTAATTACAATATATTTAATAATAATTATTTAAAAATATTATTTTTTTCGCAATTTTTTGTTATCATCCCTCCAACTTTCTGAGGCCCCTCAGCGCCCCCTGGTGGCCCCCACTTTGAAAACCACTGCACGAGGCACGTTACTCCATCAGTTACAGTAGTTAATTTATTGTTGTGTTTACGGTAGGCGCAGTACTCCATCAGTTACGGTAGTTTATTTATTGGTGTGTTTACGGTAGGCGCAGTACTCCATCAGTTACGGTAGTTTATTTGTTAGTGTTTACGGTAGGCGCAGTACTCCATCAGTTACGGTAGTTTATTTATTGGTGTGTTTACGGTAGGCGCAGTACTCCATCAGTTATGGTAGTTTATTTATTGTTGTGTTTACGGTAGGCGCAGTACTCCATCAGTTACGGTAGTTTATTTGTTAGTGTTTACGGTAGGCGCAGTACTCCATCAGTTACGGTAGTTTATTTGTTAGTGTTTACGGTAGGCGCAGTACTCCATCAGTTACGGTAGTTTATTTATTGATGTGTTTACGGTAGGCGCAGTACTCCATCAGTTACGGTAGTTAATTTATTGTTGTGTTTACGGTAGGCGCAGTACTCCATCAGTTACGGTAGTTAATTTATTGTTGTGTTTACGGTAGGCGCAGTACTCCATCAGTTACGGTCGTTTATTTATTGGTGTGTTTACGGTAGGCGCAGTACTCCATCAGTTACGGTCGTTTATTTATTGGTGTGTTTACGGTAGGCGCAGTACTCCATCAGTTACGGTCGTTTATTTATTGGTGTGTTTACGGTAGGCGCAGTACTCCATCAGTTACGGTCGTTTATTTATTGGTGTGTTTACGGTAGGCGCAGTACTCCATCAGTTACGGTCGTTTATTTATTGGTGTGTTTACGGTAGGCGCAGTACTCCATCAGTTACGGTCGTTTATTTGTTAGTGTTTACGGTAGGCGCAGTACTCCATCAGTTACGGTAGTTTATTTGTTAGTGTTTACGGTAGGCGCAGTACTCCATCAGTTACGGTAGTTTATTTGTTAGTGTTTACGGTAGGCGCAGTACTCCATCAGTTACGGTAGTTTATTTGTTAGTGTTTACGGTAGGCGCAGTACTATAATGTGCATTTTTAATGATGTCATTTGATGAACAGTTGCACACTGTTAGCGTGATCTGATTAGCATTTACAGTGTGTGTGTGTGTGTGTGTGTGTGTGTGTGTTATCCTATACTTTGTCCCTCTTATACAAATCTTCCCTTTTTCTCTTTTTTCTTTCTTTTTTCCCCTCCATCTGACCACAGGAAAAACGTCCCACTCAAACTCTCTGTTCTCAAAACGAGGTTGGAGTTTGTCTTCTCTCTCCCTCTCCCTCCCTCTCTCTCTCTCTCTCTCTCTCTCTCTCACACACACACACACACACACACACACACACACACACACACACACACACACAGTCAAGAAAAACAGTTCTTAGTAGTGTGTTAAGTGTTCTGTCATGATTAAGTGATGTGTCTACATTATGTGATCGTTTAGTAATCCCTGGCAGCTCTGCACTCATGACTTCTTTATTGTGTGTGTGTGTGTGTGTGTGTGTGTGTGTGTGTGTGTGTGTGTGTGTGTGCACATTGTGCTTGTTGATTGATGTATGATATTTTATTTCTGAAGGCCACACTGTCATACAGACTTCCATCAACCTGTCAGTCACCTCACACACACACACACACACACACACACACACACACACACACATACACACACACACACACACGTGTCCTCCTGTTGTCAGTTCCTGGGCACCACCATGTACTGTACTCACAAAGGAACGCTGGTATTTTTGTGATGTAACACCATACACACCCTCTGTCTGTCTCTCTGTCTCTGTCTTTCCCTGTCTGTCTCTCTGTTTAGGGATCAGGACACTTCGTCCAATAGTTGAGACATTTTGTCCAAAGCCTTTTTCATGCACACTATCAATTATTTAATATGTGCGACAAGTTTGAGATATAAACAAACCATAATTCATTTAAGGGAGTGCATTAAGCAGGTTTATGACTGCGTCTCCCGTGATTTATACACAGTACCTAATAACTTATCTGGACTGCCCACTATCAGAGAGCCGTCGGAGACGAATGCAAGTGCAGAAGTAATGTTTATTAACAATTGTGAAAACACACGGGCAAACAATCCAGAACAGCAGGCGATCTCGTAAACGTGAAACTAGCAAAAGGTCGGACGAAGCACAAACAGGCTAAATCAGGCAAGGACAAAAACAGAAACTAAGAACAGGAAACCGGATCGGAAACCCAGGGAATCTATACGGGAGAATGAGGCTCGGTAATGCGCACTGACGTGGTGTTCTGCTTCACACTGACTGTGCGTTTTCTCACTCTTTATATCGGCACGCTGATGCCTCTTGATCATGTGCAGTCCGGCGCACACCTGAGCGGCTCTCGCACGCGTGCTGGTAATGAGGCTCACCTGCACATGGTCAAGAGGCATCAGCGTGCCGATATAAAGAGTGAGAAAACGCACGTTTCTCATATCTGGTTATCATATCTCATATCTCACACTTGCCAAGGATATCTGGTGAGTGCGAGTATAGATTTTCTTTTTAATTTAATTTTTTTTTATTGAGCATTAACAACACAGTAGATAAGTATAAATACAGATAGCTCACAATGCTCGTTTTTATATTTATAAAATATAAAATAAATAATAAATAATTTTTATATTTATAAGTAAAAACATATTGAAATAAAAATAGAGAGGTAGATAAATAAATATGCATTTATATATTTATAAAAGGAAAGAAAGAAAAAGAAAAGGCATATATAAATAGGCTCGCCGACACTAATGCTGCGCACTAAACAAGACATGATTCACGTGGATTCAATCACAATTGCATATAGATGCAAGATGGCCGCGAAGTGGAAATTAAGTGGGCACAGTTTTAAGTTGACCTAAATGCCTCAGTACTGGATCCCAGACAGAAAAGAATTTGTCCCTGGACCCCCTAAGGGTATATTTTATTTTCTCTAATTGTATGAATTGTGTTACATCGCTAAACCACAAAAACGCTTTAGGTGGGTTTTTTGATTTCCAGTGCAGTAATATTCTTCTGCGTGCAAGCAGCGTCAAAAAAGCAATTATGTTTTTATAACTTTTCCTTAATGTTGCATGTCTCCTGTCTGTGGTACCAAATATGGCCATAACTGCGTTGGGTTGAAGATCAATTACTCAAAGCTTCTGACAGTGTTTTAAAGATGGTAGACCAGGTTGCCAGAGCTGGACATGACCAAAACATACAGTATGTGTTAAATCAGCAGGAGTGTTTTGACACCTGTCGCAGCTTGCGTCTGTGTTAAGGTACAACCCCGATTCCAAAAAAGTTGGGACAAAGTACAAATTGTAAATAAAAACGGAATGCAATAATTTACAAATCTCAGAAACTGATATTGTATTCACAATAGAACATAGACAACATATCAAATGTCGAAAGTGAGACATTTTGAAATTTCATGCCAAATATTGGCTCATTTGAAATTTCATGACAGCAACACATCTCAAAAAAGTTGGGACAGGGGCAATAAGAGGCTGGAAAAGTTAAAGGTACAAAAAAGGAACAGCTGGAGGACCAAATTGCAACTCATTAGGTCAATTGGCAATAGGTCATTAACATGACTGGGTATAAAAAGAGCATCTTGGAGTGGCAGCGGCTCTCAGAAGTAAAGATGGGAAGAGGATCACCAATCCCCCTAATTCTGCACCGACAAATAGTGGAGCAATATCAGAAAGGAGTTCGACAGTGTAAAATTGCAAAGAGTTTGAACATATCATCATCTACAGTGCATAATATCATCAAAAGATTCAGAGAATCTGGAAGAATCTCTGTGCGTAAGGGTCAAGGCCGGAAAACCATACTGGGTGCCCGTGATCTTCGGGCCCTTAGACGGCACTGCATCACATACAGGCATGCTTCTGTATTGGAAATCACAAAATGGGCTCAGGAATATTTCCAGAGAACATTATCTGTGAACACAATTCACCGTGCCATCCGCCGTTGCCAGCTAAAACTCTATAGTTCAAAGAAGAAGCCGTATCTAAACATGATCCAGAAGCGCAGACGTCTTCTCTGGGCCAAGGCTCATTTAAAATGGACTGTGGCAAAGTGGAAAACTGTTCTGTGGTCAGACGAATCAAAATTCGAAGTTCTTTATGGAAATCAGGGACGCCGTGTCATTCGGACTAAAGAAGAGAAGGACAACCCAAGTTGTTATCAGCGCTCAGTTCAGAAGCCTGCATCTCTGATGCTATGGGGTTGCATTAGTGCGTGTGGCATGGGCAGCTTACACATCTGGAAAGACACCATCAATGCTGAAAGGTATATCCAGGTTCTAGAGCAACATATGCTCCCATCCAGACGACGTCTCTTTCAGGGAAGACCTTGCATTTTCCAACATGACAATGCCAAACCACATACTGCATCAATTACAGCATCATGGCTGCGTAGAAGAAGGGTCCGGGTACTGAACTGGCCAGCCTGCAGTCCAGATCTTTCACCCATAGAAAACATTTGGCGCATCATAAAACGGAAGATACGACAAAAAAGACCTAAGACAGTTGAGCAACTAGAATCCTACATTAGACAAGAATGGGTTAACATTCCTATCCCTAAACTTGAGCAACTTGTCTCCTCAGTCCCCAGACGTTTACAGACTGTTGTAAAGAGAAAAGGGGATGTCTCACAGTGGGAAACATGGCCTTGTCCCAACTTTTTTGAGATGTGTTGTTGTCATGAAATTTAAAATCCCCTAATTTTTCTCTTTAAATGATACATTTTCTCAGTTTCAACATTTGATATGTCATCTATGTTCTATTCTGAATAAAATATGGAATTTTGAAACTTCCACATCATTGCATTCCGTTTTTATTTACAATTTGTACTTTGTCCCAACTTTTTTGGAATGGGGGTTGTATATTTTAGCCAGTCTTGCTTTGGAGTAGTGGGTGCTATGTAGGATCTTGAATTGTATAATGCTTAATTTGGCACAGGAAGTGCTGTCATTTACTCTTAGTAGAGTGCTCTCCCAAGTGTCATCTTCCAGGTCCTCCCGCAGCTCATCCACCCAATCTGCCATGATCTTTGCCTGTGTTGTATTTTTAAAAGAGCTTATACAATCATTAATACTTGAAATAAGTCTTTTAGGATTAAATGGGGATTTTAACAGATCATCTAAACCAGAAGGCGATGTTATCTATGGAAAGTTGGGATCAAGATGTTGAAGGAAGTGGCGGACTTGGCAATATTGAAACAGACTCGACCGAGGGAGGCCAAATTTGTACGATAAATAATCAAAGCTTGCAAAAATAGAGTTCATGTACATATCCTCAAAATTATGAATGCTGCATCTCTGCCAAAGAGTAAATTCAGAGTCTAACCTAGCTGGGGGGAAAAAGGTGATTATTGTGTATGGGACTTAGATGGAGAAGGTTTTTAAACCCAAAGTTACGTCTAAGTTGAACCCATATTTTGAGGGTGTTAATGACTATAGGACTGTTAGTGTATTGTAAGATAGAGAGGGGAAGGCTGGAGGTGGCCAGGGCTCGAAGAGAGGTGGAGATGCAAGATGCAGCTTCAAGGCAGCACCAGTCTGCATCAGGAGTACGGAGACAAGACATGATTTTTTTGAACATTTGAGGACCAATAATAATGACAAAAATTTGGAAGAGCTAAGCCACCTTGCTTTTTAGGCCTCTGTAAGAATTCTAACCGTGTTCTGGGCTTCTTCCCATCCCATATAAATAAAATTAAAGCCTTATCAATAGATTTAAAAAAGGATTTAGGAAGATAGTGTTCAAGTTCAAGTTGATTTATTTGTCCCCAAAGGGGAAATTAATTTGTAGCAGGTATTTAAAAACACAAACAAACAACCAGATAATAAAAACAACATAAAAACAGGGACACAGGTAGGCACGTAGACATAATTCCCCAACCATATAGACTGAGACCAATACACAAAATATAAATAAAAACAGATAAAAGGATAAGAGATTAAAAAATAAGGTCAAAACAAAATCAAAACATGGAGAGCAGTCCAGTCCAGGAGTCCAGTGTGCAAAAAATGCAGAAAGTGCAGGAGGAAGCATTATTTGTGCAAATTCAACATGTTTATGGCTGTGCAAACAAATGAGCATTTGTACCTATTGGTCCTATGGGTGGGAACGCTAAGGCTACGTTCACACTGCAGGCTGAAGTGACTCAAATCCGATCTTTTCGCCCATATGTGACCTGTATCCGATCTTTTATTGACAATATGAACGACACAGATCCGATTTTTTCAAATCCGACCCAGGCCGTTTGGATATGTGGTCCTAATTCCGATTCCTATCCGCTCTTTTCATATGCGACTTCAGTCTGAACCGCCAGGTCGCATTCATCCGACTTACACGTCATCAACAAGCCACAAACGTCACTATTCTGCGCTGAAGTAGGCGGCGGGTCTCTCAAAAAAAGTTACAACAACATGGCACATAATCACGGGCGCAGATAGAGGGGGTGACTCGTCCCACCCAGATTTAAATTCACCTCGTTCGGTCCCCCCCACTTATAGGGAGGAAAAAACGTCTATGCTGTCTTTCTTTGCATAAGGCAAACCTCACGGAAAAATCAAAAGACTAATTACCCTTCGGTTTATTGAGGTGCACAGCAGTGTATACATAGTTGCAACAACTCACATAAAACAAAGACTGATATTCGGTTGGTTGAGCTGCGCAGACCGCACAGGTTGCGAGCTCGAGCTTGGTTGCTATGGTAACCCACAACAAGTTTGACAGGCATATCGGGGTTGGGGTTGGTTTGCTGGCAGCTTTGTCCCCCCCAGTTCAAAAAACGTATCTGTGCCCCTGCGCATGACATCAATGCGAGGGACGCTTCGGGCTGTGAAGGTTCTGAATCTTCTCAATGGAAGGACGCAGAGGTTAGGGAGCTGATTTCCATTTGGGGGGATGCAGCTATTCAAGCTAGATTGGATGGGTCATACCGCAACCGGGCGGTTTTACTTCCGTAAACACTGGCCATGCTCACTGCGTGTGACGTCGTCGTATCCTGCAATGCGCATGCGGAACACTTTTAGGTCGCTTTTCGTTCATACTGAGGATCACATACAAGTCGCATATATTTGTTAATGTGAACGACCTCACAAAAAAATTGGATTTCACAAAAAAATCGGAATTGAGCATTAAGCCTTGCAGTGTGAACGTAGCGTAAATCTTCTGCCTGAGGGCAGAAGTTCAAACTCCCCATAGAGAGGATGATCAACACAGGCTATGATTGAAAGTGCCTTCCTGAAAACATGGCGATTAAACAGTTCACAAAGGGGAGTCTGCTTCTCCCCGTGACCTTCCCCGCAACAGTAACAAGTCAACCCAGCTTGTTGCCTTCTGCAAGTTTTAGGTTACCAAACCACACAATAATAGAAAAAGACAAGACCGATTCAATAAAAGATTTGTAAAACAAAGACATCATTTTAGTACATACATTAAAAGTGTTCATTTTTCTTAAAAAATAGAGACGCTGCTGGACCTTTTTATATATGGCCTCTGAATTTGGCTGAAAGCACAAGTCACTGTCTAGGACAGTCCCAAGGTATTTATAGCTTTCCACCTGTTCAATATCCCCCCCCCCCCCCCCATCTCAGTGGGCTTAGGGATAGGTGCCGATTTTCTAAAACCAATAACCATGTCCTTGGTTTTAGTCACGTTGAGTTCAAGATACGAGTCTTCACACCAACTGACAAAGTCATTGACCACCTGACCATGCTCTGCTTCTCCCCCCTTCAACAGACTGACTATAACAGAGTCATCTGCAGATTTAATAATCTTTCTGTTGTCATACTGACTCCTGCAGTTGTTTGTGTACAGTATGTACAGAAGAGGAGAAAGAACACATCCTTGGGGGATCCAGTGGAAGAACAGCCTTTTTCAGAGAGTACACCATTTACTCTAACACACTGTAGAGTTTAAAGAACTCTATGGGATGCATTGAAACAGATAAAGAAACTTGGGGAGCACGTTCATTTTGATACACTTCACTTTCCCTGCCAAGGATAGGTTAAGTGGTTTCCATTTCTTCAGGTCTAATTTGACTTTCTTGAATAGCAGAGAGAAATTTTCTTGGTAAAGTTTTTGCATGTCCCTTGTGATATTAATGCCCAAGTATCTAAAGCCGTTTTTCGACAGTTTGAATGGTAGAACACCGTCCTGTATTTGAAGAGCCACATCATTAACAGGATAACATTCACTTTTACTGGAGTTCAGTTTATACCCAGAAAAAGCACCAAATCTCCTCAGGGCGTGGATAATATGGGGAGTGCATGCAACAGGGTCAGATATATACATTAATAAATCATCTGCGTAAAGAGATACGCTATGCTCTCTCTCTCCCCCCCATGAATCCCGGTAATTGATGGTAATGTTTCGAGTGTAATAGACAAGGGCTGTATGGCTAAGGCGAACAGCAGTGGACTGATTGGGCAGCCCTGACGGGTGCCCCTTGACAGCTGGAAATATTGTGAACGTTTACCGTTCGTGGTTACAGAGGCTTTGGGTGAGGTGTATAAGAGTTTAAGCCATGAGATAAAATTAGGGCCATATCCGAATTTCTTTAAACATGCAAATAAATATCCCCATTCTACCCAATCAAATGCTTTCTCTGCGTCCAGCGCGATAACCACTTCGGGTACCGCGCTGGACACAGGAGAGTGAATAACATTCAGGAGCCGACGGATATTTGTAAATGAATGATGGCCTAAAATAAAACCAGTTTGGTCATCAGATATCACATCTTGCATTGTGGTTTCTAGACGTAGGGCAAGGACTTTAGCCAGGATCTTCACATCAGAGTTTAGGAGGGAGATGGGACGATACGAGCCACATTCTGTACTGTCTTTACCTGGCTTCAGTAGAGGGTAATTGATGCTTCAGTCAATGTCTGTGGGAGTGACCCATGGGACAAAGACATCTCATCTCATCTCATTATCTGTAGCCGCTTTATCCTGTTCTACAGGGTCGCAGGCAAGCTGGGGCCTATCCCAGCTGACTACGGGCGAAAGGCGGGGTTCACCCTGGACAAGTCGCCAGGTCATCACAGGGCTGACACATAGACACAGACAACCATTCACACTCACATTCACACCTACGCTCAATTTAGAGTCACCAGTTAACCTAACCTGCATGTCTTTGGACTGTGGGGGAAACCGGAGCACCCGGAGGAAACCCACGCGGACACGGGGAGAACATGCAAACTCCGCACAGAAAGGCCCTCGCCGGCCACGGGGCTCGAACCCGGACCTTCTTGCTGTGAGGCGACAGCGCTAACCACTACACCACCGTGCCGCCTGGGCAAAGACATATCAAGCAAAATTGTTAATAGTTTATCAGAGAACTTTTTTAAGAACTCCATGGGATACCCATCAGGGCCTGGCGCCTTGCCACTCTGCATGGCCTTTATCGCAGAAACGACTTCTATACGGGGCGGCACGGTGGTGTAGTGGTTAGTGCTGTTGCCTCACAGCAAGAAGGTCCAGGTTCGAGCCCCGTGGCCGGTGTGGGCCTTTCTGTGCGGAGTTTGCATGTTCTCCCCGTGTCTGCGTGGGTTTCCTATTGACATATAGCCCTTTCCTTTGACATATAGCCCTATTCTTTACCGAATCTCTGATCAAAGAACTTTTGGGCTTCATCAGGCAAGTCGAAGGTGATCAGGTCGTCTCTACACATTACTCACAGCCGGGCTGGGTGGAGCAGGTGGAACCTAACATTCTTCTGATACAAGGCTCGCTTGATGCCGTTAAACACAGCTCTCTTTTTAACCTCCTAAGGCCCAAGCTGTTTTTTTACATGCATTTTTTATTTCTCTTTGCTATTTGGGCTTATTAGAACCTGATTAGAATAAAAACTAAGCATCATCTTTTGATAAGATGTACTTTTAGAGAAAAAGTATGTCCACATATGTGGACTCTTGTTCCGAATTTCCATAAAGTGCTGTCCACGCATGTGACCGCTAAGCCCTAGGAGGTTAAAGATATTTTTTGGGGGCTTTTTTCACCTTTATTGGATAGGACAGTGTAGAGACAGG
Source organism: Neoarius graeffei (assembly GCF_027579695.1). Lineage (NCBI taxonomy): Eukaryota > Metazoa > Chordata > Actinopteri > Siluriformes > Ariidae > Neoarius > Neoarius graeffei. The sequence continues at coordinate 111,530,237 of NC_083573.1, read as the reverse complement.
AAATGAGCGGGAGAGAGAGACGGGGAGGGATCGGGAAATGACCTCGGGTTGGAATCGAACCCGGGTCCCCTGATTTATGGTATGGCGCCTTATCCACCTGAGCCACGACGCCCCCGCGGCTCTCTTTTTAGCGAGTGTTGCGTTAACATCCTGATAGATCCTAATAATGGCACCTTGGTATTTGAGCTCGTGAGTCCTGGCCCAGCGCAGTGCAGCTTCTTTCTGTTGGAACCTGGAGAAACAGACCAGGAATGTGCAGGGGGACGATCTCTGGCCGGCTCTAGAGGTCAGGGTTCGGTGGGCTCTCTCCAGTTCAGGCGGCGTGGAAAAAACATCGGGGCCCATCATTTCCATCAAAACATCCGACATGAACTTTAGGGGATCTTTGCCATCTTCATTGCCTTTGGGGATGTTCAATATGCGGAGATTAAATCTCCGTGAGCGGTTCTCGAGGTCGTCGCACCGGTCCAGCAGCAACTGGTTCTGGCTCTGGAGCGTCCTAATGGCTGACTCCGCTACTGTTAGCCGTTCAAAATTATCACCAGCTACAGACTCGACGGAGGTGAGATGCTTGTGGAATGAGGTCACTGTTGACTGTAGTGAGTCCAGTGACTCTTGTATTGGTTTAATGGCGTCTCGAATCAGGGTGGAAATATCTTCCTTGAGTGAGGTTCTCTGTTTAGCGAACTCAGCAGACAGTTGATCCATAGCCACCGCCGCCGCCGCAGGTTTTTCGGGTGATACAGGAGCTCTTGCTGGTGTTGGAGGGTTGTTGTTAGCAAAGGATGCTAGCTTAACCGCAGCGCGTGTGGCCGGAGTTTGTACATCAACTGGTTTTGCGTGTTTAGACATACTCAACTCTGAATAATTAGTTGAACTAACTTCAGCAGTTAAAACTATGTCGAACTTAGTGTGGAAAATTTGTGCAAAAAGGTTGGGTTACAAAAAGTGAACCGGGAGCCTTCACATGTGCGTCCTCTCCCTACATGACACAACCGGAAGGCCCGAGTATAGATTTTCTATGTGATTTGGTCTAATAAAAACTATCTCTCCCCTCAAGCGCCCAGCTGAACGCGCCCGAACTTGACACTTGCTGAGTCCCATCATTTCCGGTTTCATTTTGCAAAACTGTGTTTTGGTTTGGTCAAATTCCATTGAGAATTCCTCCTTTTTTTGAACAAACAACTATCTGAAATATAAAATAATTGACAGTGTGTTTGAAAAAGGCTTTGGACAAAATGTCTTAACTATTGGATGAAATGGCATTGAACGAAATGGTCGTTGGATGAAATGACCTGTATCCCCTGTTTACTGTCTCACTGTGTCTCTGCCTTTCTCCTCTCTCCCTGTCTGTCTCCCTGTCTGTCTCCATGTCTGTCTCCTTGTTTGTCTCCCTGTCTGTCTGTGTCTCCCTGTCTGTCTCTTTCTCTGTTTTTTCTGTCTCTCAGTCTGACTGTGTCCTTGTGTCTCAGACTGCAGTATCTGTCTTCCTGTCTGTCTCCTTGTCTTTCTTTTGGTCTCCCTGTCTGTCTTTCCCCTTGTCTGTCTCTTACATACAGTCATGTGAAAAAGAAAGTACACCCTCTTTCAAGTCTAGGTGCACTAGGTGTTTTAAGTGTCTGCAAAAAAAATTGAAAACTGAATTTGAGAAGAAAATGACTTAATACTAGTGAAATGATCTCGCTGCATGGACAGATATTTTTACTTGATAAGACATCTGAGAATAAGTTGGTTGCAATCTAGAACTAGTTTTAATAATCTCAGAATTGGTGTCTTGTATTCTTCTAAGAGGAAACGCTCGATCATTTCAACTATTTTCAAGATACTTTCACTTGTTAAGATATAATTTTTTGCATTGTAATAAAAAATCATCTGGTCCTTACCAGGTCTTAAAATTAGGCAAATACAACCTCAGATGACTAATAACACATGACCTATTCACCCTGCCATTATATATTTAACACAAAGTAAGCAAAAAATGCAGTAGCAGTGTGTGAAAAATTAAGTACACCCTTATTGCTTCCATAGAAATTATGAAGGCAGTTAGCAGCCAGGTGTTGCTGATCAAGTGAATTTGATTAAGTGATCATCAGCCAGTGTGGCCACCTCTTAAAAAGCAGAAGTTTTGGCAGTTTGCTGGTCTGGAGCACTTAGGTGTATGTTAACACAATGCTAAGGAGGAAAGATCAGCAATGATCTTAGAGAAGCAATTGTTGCTGCACATCACTCTGGGACGGGTTATAAGGCCATTTCCAAACAATTTGAAATCCCTCATTCTGCTGTGAGAAAGATTATTCAGAAGTGGAAAACATTCAAGACAGTTGCCAATCTTCCAAGGAGTGAACATCCCAGCAAATTAAGGTGGGGTTTACATTAGACCATATCAGCGGATCATCAGATTAACGTTTTTAAAACGATTAGTGTGCACACAGCAAGGCCAATACACGATTTGCGTGCACACAGCAACGCCAATACACGGATACGCTCGGCTCCGCAGGCATCCTGCGCTCCAAATCACTCCGCCCTGAACAGCGAGTGCCCTCTGGAGGGTGCGCACTCCGGCCCTGCGCAGCTCACAGAGCGCGCGAGTGAAGTGAACAAGCAGTGATTCGGGACTGAGCCGCTGTGTGTGTGATCCCAGCGCAGATCACTTACCACTTGCAAGTGGAAGGATGGCAAGCCTAAAGACCATCATAACTACACAATGGGCAGTATTTGCATCAGTATTTGCAGTATTTTCATACTTTTATACTCTTTAATGAAAGGTGATACAAGGCGGAAGTCCGCGCCGTTTTTCAGCAGTCGCGTCACATGACCAATGCCAGCGAATCAGGAAGGTGGATGTCACAGTGACGTTGTCCAATGAGACGCCAGCTGGAGCTCAGCACAGCGTATCCGCGTATCTCAATGTTTACACAGCACCGGATCAGACACGATCTGGATTGAATACGTGGACGCTGGCGGATTCCCGTTTCCCGGCGTTTCCAGGCGGTTTAATGTAAACGGACAGTGCATCCGCGAAGAAAACGAGACAGATACGGTCTAATGTAAACTTGGCCTTACTCCAAGGTCAGACCGTACAATGCTCAGAGAAATTGCAAAAAACCCAAGAACTACATCTAGGACTCTACAGGCCACAGTTAGCATGTTAAATGTTAAAGTTCATGACAGTACAATTAAGCTGTGTTCACACTTATACCGGTACGATAGTGGTGTAACTGTATTGATACAAAGTATAGCGGTACAGTTTAGTGCATCTGTCCACACTAGCGAGAAATGTTTGCGGTTTTCTTTCAAGGTAGCTGAAATGCGCGTGCGCGAAATGTTTCCGTGGTTACCGAGTAACTTCCTTCCGAGAATATGGTGGATGAAACAGCGTGTGTGTGCTTTTTGTTGTCAGTGTACAGTCTGTATCTCTGGTGGTCATTTATTCAGTCGAATTGTATAAAACGCGCGAGGCAGTTGAGAAAGAAACAAACGAATCTCCGTTCTTCACTATTTTATTCAGCGAAGACATCGATTGAGGTGTGTGACTTTGCGCATTATATTTGTATCGATACAGAGCCGCTTCATCTGTCCACACTACAGCGAAGCGCTACAGTACCGATACTGTACCGGTACGAAACCCATACATTTGTGGGTTTCGTACCGATACAGTTATACCTTTACAGTACCGGTATAGTTGCTAGTGTGGACAGGTGTTGCGGTACGAAAGTAGTTTCATATCGGTACAAAATCCCTAGTGTGGACAGGGTATAAGAAAAAGACTGTGCAAGTATGGCTTGTTTGGAAGGGTTGCCTGAAGAAAGCCTCTTCTATCTAAAAAGAACATGGCAGCATGGCTTAGGTTTGCAAAGATGCATCTGAACAAGTCACAAGCCTTCTGGAGCAATGTCCTTTGGATAGATGAGACCAAAGTGGAAATGTTTGGCCATAATGCACAGCGCCATGTTTGGCGAAAACCAGACACAGCATATCAGCACAAACACCTCATACCGACCATCAAGCACGGTGGTGGAGGGGTGGTGATTTGGGCTTGTTTTGCAGCCACAGGGCCTGGGCACCTTGCAGTCATTGAGTCAACCATGAACTCCTCTGTATACCAAAGTATTCTAGAGGCAAATGTGAGGCCACCTGTCCAACAGCTAAAGCTTAGCTACAGTTGGGTCATGCAACAGGACAATGATCCCAAGCACACCAGCAAATCTACGGCAGAATGGCTGAAAAAGAAAAGAATCGAGGTGTTGGAATGGCCAAGTCAAAGTGCAGACCTCAACCCAATTGAAATGCTGTGGTGAGACCTTAAGAGAGCTGTGCAGAAACAAATGCCCTCAAACATGAATGAACTGAAGCAATGTTGTAAAGAAGAGCGGGCCAGAATTTCTCTACAACAATGAGAGAGACTGATAAAATCATACAGAAAACGATCGCTTCAAGCTATTGCTGCAAAAGGTGGTTCAACAAGCTATTGAATCATGGGGTGTACTTACTTTTTCACACATGGATTCTGCATTTTCACTTAATTTTTGTTAGATAAATAATGACACGGTGGAATCTGTTGTGTGTTGCTTTACACCTGAGGTTAGATTTGCATAATTTTAGGACCCGGTAAGGATCAGATGATTGTTTGTTATGTCTTGATTGGTAAAACCATGTAACTGGAAGAGGGTGTACTTTCTTTTTCACATGACTGTACACACTCTGGAATGTCCTCTTAAAGATGAAAATATAGTACTCCATAAGTACCCAGTTTTAAAACACACACACACACACACACACATTCCTTTCCTCACTCACTTCTTCACGTTATTGGTGTGTGTGTGTGTGTGTGTGTGTGTGTGTGTGTGTGTGTGTGTTTATACTGTGTTGTAACTTTTTCATCCCCTTTTCATTTTTTCTTCCATTTTAAACTTCTCTCTATTTTTCTTCTTTTCTTCCTTTTTCTCTTTTCTACATTTTATCCCCCCCCTCGCTCTGTCTGTCAGTTCTGTCCCAGATGAACATGCTAATGCTAAAGCAACCCCTCCAAACCCTGACATCTCTCGGCCTTCACATGTGTGGGGTCAGAGGTCATGTGATGCCACTGTCGATTCAGTCTTTGAACCCCGTAAGCCCCGCCCTCGCGACCGCAGACGAGAGGGACGATCCAAAACCTTTGACTGGGCGGAGTTTCAAAATGAGAGGGCAGAAGCTTTGGATACAAGCTCCTCCCCTTCCCCATCTTCTGTTTCATCTTCTGCTTCCTCCCCTTCCTCGTTGGTCTCAGACAGGAAGTTACTTCATCGGGAACAGGAAGTGGCTCCAGAGAACAAAAAAGGGCATGTGGGCGTGGCCAGTGGAGTTCCATCAGTTAATAAAAATCCTGATGTACAAGTAGAGATTGAAGAAAGATGGCATCAGGTGGAGACCACACCCCTCAGGGAGGAGAAACAGGTGCCAATCACTGGAAGCTCCAGCCCCTTTTCTACTGGAGACAAAATTGCTGCAGATCTCACGTCCCGGCTGGACACAGAGGTGCCTGGACAAACATAATGAAACAGAAAATATACTCAGTTAATGCCCAAGGATTCCTAATAGTTATAATTTATTCAAAGTTATCATTTATATTTGAAATATAAATTATAATAATATATAGATATGGATACTATAGAATTATAGTGCAAATTAAAGTATAGAAATTACAAATGTCTTAATAATGTTATTATAATGTATTTATATTTGTTTAAAGAGAAATTTTAAATGAAAAAAATATGTATATACTGTGTGTATAAATTTTAGTAATCAAAAATCATAATTAATTTAGTATACTTTTTAAAATGAGGAACCACCTTTTATTACAAAATATATGTCTAGTTAAAGTTAATACATTTTTGGAATCGTAAAATATAATAGATATTAATTCATTCATTCATTAATTTGAGGATTAAGCTCACAGGTGTGTGTGTGTGTGTGTGTGTGTGTGTGTGGTTGGGTCAGACCCAGAGGGAGTTGGTGAGGTTGCAGGAACAGAACACACTCTTGCAGGAACAGCTACAAGACGCAGAACAGAACGCACGGGAAGGTTATGTATTACAGGTACACACACACACACACACACACACACTACGAGGAGATAAGAGCATTGAAGTTTACATATGAAGCATTATCAAATGCCTTATGTAGAGGACATTTATAAACCATTCCAATAAAACAAGAAGAAAAATATTAACATAAGTGAAATATAATTTAATATATGTCTGTCAGTGAAGTCTGAATCAGGAATCAAGAAATCCTGTTAATAAACAATAATGTTGGATAGTAATCAAATACACCATGCACTGAGAGGCTCTGGCTGAAATGATGGATTCTCTGAGGTGACTGGTACAGTAGTCTTTTCTGAGGGGTGCAGTACGATGCCAGTCACTGAAGAGAATCCATAATTCCCAGTGCCTTGGATACCCCTTTTCCACCAAATCAGTTCCAGGGCTGGTTCAGGGCCAGGGCTGGTGCTGGTTCACAACTCGTTCAACTTGCGAGCCAGCTGAGAACCAGTTTGCTTTTCCATCGCTCGCGGTGCTAAGTGGAGCCACGTCATTACGTCGCTGTATACGTCAGTTACGTCGCTGCGTTTGCATAAACCTTGGCGCGAATATCGAAGCAAAAACAACACGGAGAAGAAGAAGCAACAACAACAACAATAATGGATGACTTTGCGTTTGTACAGCTGCTGCTTCTCGTCACTTAAAAATGGCGACCCTTTGCGGTCTTGCTATTGTTGTTGGTCTTAACAACTCCGCCCCCCCCGCGACGTAAGCGGTTCTTTCCTCTGACCCAGCAGAGAGTTGGTGCTAGCCTGGAACCGGTTTTTCTGGCCCCAGAGTCAGTTCTTTGTCAGTGGAAACAGAAAACCCGGTTCCAAACTAAGCACTGGCCCCGAACCAGCCCTGGAACTGCTTTGGTGGAAAATACTCTAGTAGCTCATGCTGGTTATGTATGCACTTTTATGTCCAGAGCTAAACTCTTCAGAAATCAACTAATTGAAGGTCACTGATCAATGTTTGCTTGGTAACACATTTGCCACTGACGGCGAAATTGGCGAAATGGCCACACCCCCTTTTTAGCGAAGAACTACCAATTACCACCGCTGTATCTCCGGAACCGTTCGGCCTAGAAGGTCATGTGACCATTCAAAATGTCTGGAATTGCCACATTATGGGGGGTCGGTAATACATTATTATGTCCTAAAACCAATGGTTTTCAAGATATTTGCAATAAACTAATTTCTGCATCATACACTACAGTCCTGACCTTTTTTATATTACTTATGTACATTATCCATATTTGTCAGTTTAGCTATGTGGATTTCGACACTTTTTGCCCTTACTACAACCACAAAACACCACACATTTTACATTCTTTGCTCTGCAAGTGCATTTCTTGGTACTCATACATGACGTTGGGCATTTGCATGGAGGCGGTAGGTCATCTGGTCTGCATGGTACAGGCAGTATCACAGGAGTTATGTAATCATTAGAGGATTTGGAGCTTCTAACCACAATCTGCACTGCAGATATGCTCGTTTTATGTGTTCTTGTAGTGTGGAGGAACAGCACACAAGCTGGTGAAAGTCAAGTCCTTTTCTAGAATTATGGTACTGCTCCCATCAATACTCATCAAATGTTGAACTGTCGGTTTTCTTTAATCCAGTTACAAGGAATTTTTCAGCATTACTTATCATCTTCGGTGACAATTCCTCTGCACCAAACCCTTCCAATAGAGAGAGATCCATTGAAGCTTTCAGGCCAGCCAGCTTTGAACCCAACTTGCTGGTACTGTCGCACCCACTTAATGCGTGAATTGCTGGTAGACACGACACCAAATTGCTGTTCAGTTGATCAACTAACAGGTGAACAGGCACAGTCTTCTTGTTCTTCCTGTTGCCAAGCTTTACATAGAGTTTTTGTAGTTCCCATGTTTTCTTGAAATGGAAGATGAGGTTTACGAAAACGTCTGTGTCAGGTGAGTCAACTAAGATCGATTGAAAACCATGTTTTACACCATCATTGATATGGAACATGATTCTGTCATCAGCCTCTTCTTGGTTGCTTGAGAGCTTTGTGATTGTTGTTTCTTTGCCCGCAAACAGTTTTCTACATTCACCACCATATACTCCACCGAAGAAGATTTCCTTATCTGACACAATATTTTGTAGCATCCACTTGAAGAAGTACCCTTGGAACCTCATTTTGTTCAACATTGAGCTCCAGAACATGTCTAGATCAACAGGTAGCTTCTGATTGTCAGACCTAATGGTGATAGTGATTTGTTCGGAACTTCTCTCTGCACGTTCCATTTGCTTGATCGATGATTTTTGATAAACCATAATTCTAGGAAAGAACTTGACTTTAACCAGCTTGTGTGCTGTTCCTCCACACTACAAGAACACATAAAACGAGCATATCTGCAGTGCAGATTGTGGTTAGAAGCTCCAAATCCTCTAATGATTACATAACTCCTGTGATACTGCCTGTACCATGCAGACCAGATGACCTACCGCCTCCATGCAAATGCCCAACGTCATGTATGAGTACCAAGAAATGCACTTGCAGAGCAAAGAACGTAAAATGTGTGGTGTTTTGTGGTTGTAGTAAGGGCAAAAAGTGTCGAAATCCACATAACTAAACTGACAAATATGGATAATGTACATAAGTAATATAAAAAAGGTCAGGACTGTAGTGTATGATGCAGAAATTAGTTTATTGCAAATATCTTGAAAACCATTGGTTTTAGGACATAATAATGTATTACCGACCCCCCATAATGTGGCAATTCCAGACATTTTGAATGGTCACATGACCTTCTAAGCCGAACGGTTCCGGAGATACAGCGGTGGTAATTGGTAGTTCTTTGCTAAAAAGGGGGCGTGGCCATTTCGCCAATTTCGCCGTCAGTGGCAAATGTGTTACCAAGCAAACATTGATCAGTGACCTTCAATTAGTTGATTTCTGAAGAGTTTAGCTCTGGACATAAAAGTGCATACATAACCAGCATGAGCTACTCTAGTAAAAAGGGGCATCAGTGCATTGTGTGTTAGATTTATGTCCCTCATCAAAAAATTCCAAACTAAAAGTGTTAAGATTTGAATCTCGGTATAAACCCACTGGAGGCGGCCATGTTTGTTGTTTACGTTGGAGTGACCTTCAACCTGCACATGTGCAAGGTATCGTGCTGTCGCCTGCCTCGCTAGGCATGATCAAGATATGTCGAAATGCTCGCAGAGCCACAGCGGTGATTTGAGTTGGCCGTTCAGCTTGAAATTGTGATGTCAGTTCACGGTACTGTATATCCAGGATACTCCATGACTGACTCACACCATATCCATTTTTACAGTTTTTGACATCACAAGATACATTGCTTAATCAATGGTGGAACTATTTTATGTCTGTAGAGCTTTGCGCAGGTGGGTGGAGCACAGAAGCACGGCAGGCCAGAACTGAGTTTCCAAAAACTCTTTATTACAACACTTTTCAGTGTTTTACTCTCCCAGACGCACGCACACACACACTCATCAGCCGTCTGGTTGCGGAGAGCCCAGTTCCTCTGCTCTCTCTCTCCTTATATCGGGCGTGGTCGCTGGGAAGACACACAAACACAGGTTAATTGACATCAGGTGTAGTGATTCTGCCACTTACCTTCCCTGACTCCGCCCTCCGGTCACAGACCGACGCTTGACCACGCCCCCGCTGCCACAATGTCACATCAGCCATCCTTGGCCAATCCCTGCACAGGAATTTTTTGATGAATGATATAATATTTAATATACTGACGTTGCATTTTCTTCTAATTCAGAATAAACCTGAATAATAAAAAAAAATTCATGATAATCAAATATTTGAGGTCTCTTTATTTGCTAATAACACACTTCTATTTACTCACCTTAAGCTAAAACTAATTTCTATATTTTTCTTTCTCATTTGCACATGTGCCCTCACTTGGTAATTTTTATAAGAATAAACATTGGCCACAAGTTGTACAAAAAAGTTATACATTTAAACAGTTTAACATTAATATGGTCAGTAATTGTTTGTGAATATGCAGTTTATAATGTGATTGTGTGCACGAACATGTTGCTGTTAGCATGATTTACTAATCTCTCTCTCTCTCTCTCTCTGGGCTTTGAGTTCAAATGTTTGCCAAGATTAAAAAAGAAAGAAAAAAATCTAAACTCACAAAATCCAACTGAGCTTCAAGCTGTGCTTTTTCCATTGTTTGTTTGTTCTTGTATCTTCTTTAAACTAATCTTATTTTGTTTGCATGGCTTTTGTTTTGCATCACTAATAATCTTTGTGTGTTTATTTTTTAATATACAGTACCAGTCAAAAGTTTGTACACCCTACTCATTCATAATTTTTTCTATATTTTGACTATTTTCCACACTGTAGAACAACATTGAAGACATCAAAACGATGAAATGACATCTGGAACATGCATAGAATTATGTGGTAAACAAAAAAAAAGTTAAAAAATAAAATATGTTTGATATTTTAGATTCCTCAAAGTATCCAGCGTTTCCCTTGATGACGCTTTGCACACTGTTGGCATTCTCTTAACCAGCTTCATGAGGGAGTCACCTGGAAAGCTTTTCAATTAACAGCTATGTCTCAATAAATGTTCGTTAGTGGACACGTTTCTCGCCTTCTTTATGCGTTTGGGATCAAACCGTAAATAGAAAAAAAAATACAGTAAATAGTCCCATTCCACATCTGTAGTAATCCATATTAGGTCAAGAACCGAAGAACTAAGTAAAGAGAAACGACATCTGTCATTACTTTAATACATGAAGTGTTGTTTAATTAATAAAAAATAAAGACAAAACATTAAATTAGAAGGTGTCCAAACTTTCGACTGGTACTGTAACTTTTTTTCAACGTTGACAACCAAGGTTTTGTTTTTTTTTCGGGGGGGGGGTATTTTGTTTTTTTCCCTGTACACTTTGGAGAGAACACACGGTAGCCACAGGTAATTTCCCACAATCATCTTTTAAAAAATATTTTATTTTTTCCTTGAAGCACCCATTTCCTCCTCCCATCTTGTGACTTAGAAAAAGCACTGCAGGAAGCTTAAGTGAGTTTGAAAAGGTCAATTAAACAAATCCTCGAATTCCCAGCAAAAGCCCCAGAGATGGAGATGCCAAGGTCTTTTGGAATTTGAACAGAAGTACCATTAACCACAGTTTTCTCTTAATCTTTCAAAGTGTACCAGTGAACAAGGACAACCCTCATTCGATTCCACATCTTCCTCGTCTCACCGAGCACCATGGCAATGCCTTGGCAAGCTGAACCAGGAACTTAAGACAGAGCTGGAAGCTCAACGACGGAAGCATGATCTGGCTAATCAGCAGGTCAACAGCCTGAGGCGGAGCTACAGCGAGGCACAGGATCTGATTGGGCATCATGAGTCTGAAATTGAAGCTCTGCAAGCAAAGCTTGTTTCTGCGATGGCTGAAATTGTAGCAAGTGAGCAGGCAGTTGCACGCATGCGCAGCGAGCTGAAGATGGAACGTAGTTATTGCCGCGAGCATGAAGAGGAGTGGAGTCTCAACGAAAAAACATTACGAGCACAGTTGCGGGACAGCGAGGAACGCCTCCGTGATGTAGAAGCAAGTTTGTTAGAAAAGACCCAGGCACTGAGATTACTGGAGAGACAGCAGGCCTTGCAACGGGACCAGCAAAAGGAAGTGCAGAGACTGCAGGAGAAGTTAACCGAGGTTACTGGATGTCTTATTGCGACAGAGGAAGCACAGGCTTTAAGGGAGGAGCGGGAGAAGAAAGAGCTCCGTTGCCTGGAGGAAAAGCATGAGCGGGAGCGGCAAGGATTGAGTCGTAGGCTGGCAGAGTCTGAGGAAAAAAGACGTGAGGCTGAAGAGCAACTCCAAGAAGTTCAGGACCAAGTAGAAACAATCCTGAGAGGATGTGGGGTGGGGCAGGTGGAATCAGAGGCCAGGGAGGAGATGCTACATCTGCAGCAGGTTCTGAATGAGCAGACTGATATGATTGAGAACCTCCGGGAGAGTGTGAGAAGGCTCGAAGAGGAGAGAGATCACCTCACATGTCGTTGCCAGGAATTGGTTAATCAGATTGCAGAGGCAGACAGGGAGGTAGGAAAACTGCAGGCACGGTTAAAGACGGAAGAGACAGAATACTACTCTTTGGAAAACTCATATGAGCGAGTTTCAGAGGAGTTTGCAAGAATCAGTTGTGTTCTGCGAGAGAAAGAGGAGGAGGTCCGACAGACAAAGGAGACATATGAGAAACTGGTGAGACAAAAAGACCAGGATCTGAATGAAGCCCTTGTCAAGATGGCTGCTCTAGGAAGTAGCCTGGAAGAAACTGAACAACGCTTGAAGACAAAGAATGAGCTTCTTAGTAAGATTGGGCATAGGGAAGTGGAACAAGGGTTGCAGAAGAAGCTGGCAGTAGCAGAGGACCGAATATCTGAACTGGAAGAGCATTTCAATGCTTTGCGTTTGGGGTATGCAAACCTTAGAATGGAACGATGCTACTCCCAAGAGGATATCCTTGATGCACTAGAAAAACAAGCGAAGCATGATGCATCCTTTTCTACCACTTCCTCTTTGACTCTTGCAAGAAGCAGCTCAGAGACAGAAGTATCCTTTGCAAAGCGCCAGAGGATCCGTTTCTCCAACATTCAGTGCCAAAAATACCACCAGTCTGAAAGCTTCAACAGGGTTCGGACAGATAACACATACCCAGATTTTACTCAAGAGGAGAGGCAGGATCTTGTACCAGAAACAAGTCTAAACCTCACTGATGACACCATTCAGGACTTATCGCAGGATATCAGCTTAGGAAGTGACAACACATTCCAATACAGTAGTGATGCAGAAAAATTTTTGTCCATCATCCATGCACTAGAGTCAAAGCTCCAGACGACAGAGGAGAAACTTAGAGATATCTCATCAAAGATGCAGAATGAAGAAGAGCAGCCTGGCAGAAAAATTTCGATGGAAGTATGCTTTGGCGATACTTCTGCTGAACCAGACCAGGACGAACCAGATGGTAAATCCAACTCTTGCTTGGACGACATTGTACAAGATAGTGTCAGCAATGAAGCTTACAAGAAAGCTCTGACTTTTGTCGAGTCCTGCAGGGTTAGGGTTAGGGAGATTCTCACTGGTCAGAATGAAGAGGGAAGAGCACAAGCACAAGTTCACACCTTGGCTGAGATTGAGAAAGACTTGATTAATGCAGCCTTGCACATTAGGCAAGTTGCCACACAATATGAAGATTCTCTTACCTGTCAGAGTGAACCCCAGACACAGATGGATAAAAGTGCAATGAAGATGCTTGCAAGAATGTTAGCCTTTGAAGGGACTGTTTTGGAGAAAATGGCACTTTCTCTTCAAGATCCAAAATCAGAACTAATGCAAAGTCTTGGTGAGATAAAAAGAGAATCCCAACAGGTTAAGATGAGCCACCAGGATTGCCTTTCTGTAATTTACACTGACATTCTGACGAGGAAAATAAAACTACAGCGCGTGCTGATAGATGAACTGAATAAAAATGAGGTCCACCAAGCACTTATCTTTAGTGACCAGTCAGAAAATGTGCAGGCAGCTGGTAATAGTGTTTTTGCTCAGAATTCAATTCACAATGCTTGTATTAATGCTGAACTTGCATACTCCCTTCAGAACTTAAAACATTCTTACCAAGACAAATTTGAAGAACTTCAAGGAGACTTAGTCAAGGTAAAAGAGATCTTGCAGCAAAAGGATATTGTTGGGAGGGAAGCAGCTGTGGCTTTCAGCCCCAAAATTGTCATCCAAGATGTCAGTGATGAGCTTAATGCTGATATAGAGACCTCCATTTCTGACATCACCCCTCCTGAACTTGCTCCTTATGCACAGCAGATTGAGAGGGAAGAAGCTCACACTCTTGCTCAAGAAATAATAGAAAGACATTTAGCTGGAATCATGCAGTCATGTGTCACAGAATCAGTGGCATCACTGGATACTACGCGAGAGAGTCTCATTAGTGAGCTAAAGAGACAAGCAAAGGTCCTTCACCACCTGTCTCAGCAGCTGGAGAATGCATGTCGGGAAGATATCAGCTCTGTCCTTTGTGGACTTGCAGGTCAAATACAAACAGTTTTAGGGCCCAGAGTCCTGATGTGCAACTCTCTCAGCATGCATGAGGCTCTGATTCAGGTGCAGGTAGCATATGTTGCCTGCCGACTGCGAGCTGACCACGAGCGGGAGCTATCACTTTGCCAGGAGACTAGCCACAATATGGCCACTTTGGTCCAGGAGCATGCCCAGCATGTAGCAGCCATCCACCAGCGCTTCCAGCGTAGTCTGGAAGAGGAACGGATTCATTACTTCAAGACAATAAACTCCATTCAGGAGGAAAATGAAACTCTACGAGAGGAGGCAGCAAAGCAGCTTAAAGAGATGGGCAAGCAGCAGGAGCAGATTGTACAGATGGAGGAGGCTTTCCAGAGGGAGATGCAGGAGATTAAGAAAAGGCATACAGAAGAACTGGGTCAGGCAATGCAGGAACGAGCGACCAGTGAGCTAGCATTAATCGAACGTGCTGAAAACACCCAACAGAAGCTCGAAACCTTGCTTCAAGAAGTTGAGGGAGCAGAGCTAAGGCACAAGGAACACATATGCAAGCTGGAGCAGGAACTCCATGGGAAAGTTCAGGAACTGGAAAATGTACATCAGGAAGAGATTCAGAAACTACACGACCGCTATAGTCAGACTATTCGCACTCTGGGAGAGAGATTAGAGACAATAGCAGATGATACACGTCATTCATCCACAACAGAGGCGCAAGGTGCAGATCACTTGGAGAAGGGGAAGGGGCACGAGCGGGAGATGAGCAGGGATTCGATGTCACTGCTGAGAAGCCGTGTGCAGGAGCTGGAGCTTCAGATGATGAACATGCGTGATGAACTGGAGAACAAACCACCAGATGGAGACATGGCCAGTCTACGAGAAAAGTACCAGAAAGACTTCGACAGTCTTAAGGTTCAGACTATCACGTTAAACCATTTTAAACAAGTTACCTACATGTAGCTATTTTGTCTGGGTAGCATCACCTGTAAAATAGCAACAACAACAACTACTATTACTAATAATAATAATAATGGGGAGCCTCTGAAACCCTTCAAACGATTCTGAATTTCGTTGAGCAGTGAGGATGTGGCCTCAAAAGGTCAATATTGGATACTAATTAATGTGTAAGAAACAACTAACGCTAAATTTACAAACTGAATTATGATTACATTGGGAAAATTACAGTTTTAACTTTGAATAAAATAATTGTAAAATTTAATATTGCGCCAGCTCAGCTTTTCAGTCCAAAGACACAAAATTTCTAAATAATTAAATAAATTGTGTGCACAGAAATGAAGAATTCACATTTGATGATGATGATGATGATGATGATGATAACAGCTAATTTGGAACACAGCCAGTCAGGCGTTTACCTTAGCACTAGCACTAGATTTCTACATAATTATTCCTCAATCAAGTGGCAGATGTGACAAATTCTACTGATTGGATAAACAGACTTAAGTGATGAACATTTCCAAATGAAGAACCCATAGAACACAGCTGTCCTTCCGAATGAATCTCTGGAGGAATAGAAGCTTCACTAAAATGGTGCCTCATCCCCAAATAAAACTCAGGAACAGTGACAATAACAATATCCTTTATGTTCAATAGCATGATAGTATAACTGATCATCGGCTAGTGTGTATATGCGTGTTTATAAGTGTGGGTGCGTGTGTGCTTGTAGGAGACGTGTGAGCGTGGGTTTGCAGCGATGGAGGAAACTCATCAGAAGGTAATTGAGGATCTTCAGCGTCAGCATCAGCGTGAGATTAACAAGCTGCTGGAGGAGAGAGAGAGATTACTGGAGGAGGAGACTAACGCCACCATCGCTGGTAATCATCATCAACTTAACAACTAAATACTGGAATAAGTATTTAGGTGTTAATAAATCAGGACATCCACAACAGGATGTCCTGATAATAGGAAAATAATCAACTTCAGAGTGGTGTAAAGTGTTTTATTCTTCTCATATCATTAAAATCTGCTATTTATTATATTTTTTATTTATTTAAGATAACATGGCTTAGTTTTTTTTATCCATTTATATTTACATTAATGTTATGAAACATCTGAGAGTCAAGTTAGTTCCTGTTGTCACTTATTTTATAGTAGTTATAAACAGTTGTTCCCCCACCGGCCTCTCCTTGTACTCTTAATAAGATTTAAAAAAAACCACAGCTTGTAAAGTGTAAACTCTTCTGTCCTGAAAAAAGTTTCAGTTTCACCTCTGACTGTTACAAAGCGCTGACACTGGAGACTCCTTCCACCAATGTTACAGAAACACATTTCTCCTTACAGAAAACTGCACCATAACAAAAATTTGACGTGATCAATTTATAGTTTATAGATTTCCCATGTTTTTAAACACTGTTGTGATAAACTACGAAAGATTCAAAGTAATCTTGTGTGTGTGTGTGTGTGTGTGTGTGTGTGTGTGTGTAGCAATCGAAGCAATGAAAAATGCTCATCGTGAGGAATTGGAGAAAACACAGCGAGCACAATTGAGTGGAGTCAGTGCAGATATCGAACAGCTACGCATGCAGTACGAGTGAGTACACACACACACAATTATTGGCACCCCTTGTAAAAATTAGTAAACTGGATTAGAAAAAATCCACATTTTGGTGAAGTCACTTAATTTCACACTGAACCAATGAGAAAAAGCCAACCTTTAATTGAAATAAATTTATTCAGAGATGTGTGTGATTAGCGGGCCCCTCCCCCTGGTCACGCTGCTTCTAGCTGTCCAAAATAATGGTGCTGAAGTGCTGCTGTTTCTTCAGCACCATGGGAGTGGTTGAGTGAGGAGCAATGCGCTGCTTTGGCAATAGCTTTCTGGAGCTGCCGTCACATTAGCGCCGAGCCTACCATCTTCCAAGGCTCGACCCAGAGGCTGTAGCTTCTGGAGAGGCCGTCGGCGTTCCCATGCTGGGTCCCATGCTGGGTCCCATGTTGGACCTGGAAAGAGAAGTCCTGCAATGACAAGAACCAGTGAGTAACATAAGTATTGGTGTCTTTGATGGCCACCATCCACTGGAGTGGGGCATGGTCGATGACCAGCGTGAAATGACAACCAGACAGTACCTCAGCTCAGTTACTGCCCACTTGATGGTGAGGGCTTTCTGCTGGAACTAGCTTGCAGCTGATGTACAACATGGGGTGCTCTTTGCCCTCTATGACCTCTGACAGCACGGCATCCAGGCCCGTCTCCGAGGCGGCTGTCTGGATGATGAAGGGGAGATCAAAGTGTGGGTTTCGGAGGACGGGGCAGTGGTGAGGGCCTTCTTCAGGGCTTGGAATATCTTCTCTGTCTGACTGGTCCACTTTATCTTGTGAGGCTCCCCCTTTTTGGTCAGATTTGAGAGGGGAGAGGCTAGAGAAGAGAAGTTGGGTACAAATCTACGGTAATAACCAGCTATCCTCAGAAAGGCACATATCTGGTGCTTGGTGGTGGGTTGGGGTAATTCTGTCTGGTCTCTATCTTCCTGACCTGGGGCTTCAGCAGGTCTCAGCCAATGCAGTAGCCCAGGTACTGTGCCTTGGTAAACCCCAGATGGCGCTTCTGGGGGTTGGCAGTTAACCCAGTCTTCCGCAGCTCTCCCAGGACAAATTTGAGGTGGTGCAGATATTTGGCCCAGGGGGACAAGTAGATGATGATGATGTCAAGGTATACAGCGTTGAAGTCCCAGTGGGGGTGGAGGACCACTTCCATGAGGCGTTGGAAAGTGATTGGTGCTCCATGGAGGCCAAAGGGGAGAACCCAGAACTGCCAGTGGCCCGACACCATGGGGAAGGCTGTTTTAGGGCAGGCCTGGGGCATCAGGGCCATTTGCCAGTAGCCTTTGGTCAGGTTCAGTGTTGATATGAAATGGGCTGTCCCCAGCCTGTCAACGAGGTCGTCCACGCTGGGCAGAGGGTAGCTGTCGAAGTCTGAGATTGCATTGAGTTTCCTGAAGTCATTGCAGAGTCTCAGACTTCCATCAGGCTTGGGCACCACCACAATGGGGCTTGACCAGGGGCTGGTAGACTCTTCAATGATGCCGGCTTGTAGCATTCGTGCCACTTCCTTCTCAATTGCACAACAGCAGGCCTATGGGATGCGATAGTTGCATTGCTGGACCACAACCCCATGGGGGGAGTCTTGGTGTCATGTTGGATCAGATGGGTCTGCCCTGGTTCTGCTGCAAAGATGCCCAAGAACTGGTCAAGTAGTTCTCCCAGCTTTTGCTATCTTTTTTACACCAAACCCACCTTGAGTGTTTATTGCCAAAAAGCTCCATTTTTGTTACATCAGACCGTAGGACACAGTTCTAGTCAAAGTTGCATTAGCGTTTTGCAAACTTCAGGTGCTTACGTTTGTGGTTAACTGACAGAAGAGGCTTGAACAAGCATCTTTCTCTTTAACACCAGGTCCATTGTTCACAAAATGGATGAATTGGAGCTACAGATAGCAGAGAACAAGTCTGTCAGAGACTGCTGTGTGATGTTAATTATGGAGACCTGGCTTCACTTGATGATACCTGATGCTTCAGTGCAGTGAGCAGGCCACACAATCTGCCACCTGGACTGAAGCAAAGACTCCAGTAAGAGCAGAGGAGGAGGAGTGTGTATCTATGTACAACCCCGATTCCAAAAAAGTTGGGACAGAGTACAAATTGTAAATAAAAACGGAATGCTATAATTTACAAATCTCAAAAACTGATATTGTATTCACAATAGAACATAGACAACATATCAAATGTTGAAAGTGAGACATTTTGAAATTTCATGTTAAATATTGGCTCATTTGAAATTTCATGAAAGCAACACATTTCAAAAAAGTTGGGACAGGGGCAATATGAGGCTGGAAAAGTTAAAGGTACAAAAAAGGAACAGCTGGAGGACCAAATTGCAACTCATTAGGTCAATTGGCAATAGGTCATTAACATGACTGGGTATAAAAAGAGCATCTTGGAGTGGCAGCGGCTCTCAGAAGTAAAGATGGGAAGAGGATCACCAATCCCCCTAATTCTGCGCCGACAAATAGTGGAGCAATATCAGAAAGGAGTTCGACAGTGTAAAATTGCAGAGAGTTTGAACATATCATCATCTACAGTGCATAATATCATCAAAAGATTCAGAGAATCTGGAAGAATCTCTGTGCGTAAGGGTCAAGGCCGGAAAACCATACTGGGTGCCCGTGATCTTCGGGCCCTTAGACGGCACTGCATCACATACAGGCATGCTTCTGTATTGGAAATCACAAAATGGGCTCAGGAATATTTCCAGAGAACATTATCTGTGAACACAATTCACCGTGCCATCCGCCGTTGCCAGCTAAAACTCTATAGTTCAAAGAAGAAGCCGTATCTAAACATGATCCAGAAGCGCAGACGTCTTCTCTGGACCAAGGCTTATTTAAAATGGACTGTGGCAAAGTGGAAAACTGTTCTGTGGTCAGACGACTCAAAATGTGAAGTTCTTTATGGAAATCAGGGACGCCGTGTCATTCGGACTAAAGAGGAGAAGGACGACCCGAGTTGTTATCAGCGCTCAGTTCAGAAGCCTGCATCTCTGATGGTATGGGGTTGCATTAGTGCGTGTGGCATGGGCAGCTTACACATCTGGAAAGACACCTTCAATGCTGAAAGGTATATCCAGGTTCTAGAGCAACATATGCTCCCATCCAGACGACGTCTCTTTCAGGGAAGACCTTGCATTTTCCAACATGACAATGCCAAACCACATACTGCATCAATTACAGCATCGTGGCTGCGTAGAAGAAGGGTCCGGGTACTGAACTGGCCAGCCTGCAGTCCAGATCTTTCACCCATAGAAAACATTTGGCGCATCATAAAATGGAAGATACGACAAAAAAGACCTAAGACTGTTGAGCAACTAGAATCCTACATTAGACAAGAATGGGTTAACATTCCTATCCCTAAACTTGAGCAACTTGTCTCCTCAGTCCCCAGACGTTTACAGACTGTTGTAAAGAGAAAAGGGGATGTCTCACAGTGGGGAAACATGGCCTTGTCCCAACTTTTTTGAGATGTGTTGTTGTCATGAAATTTAAAATCACCTCATTTTTCTCTTTAAATGATACGTTTTCTCAGTTTAAACATTTGATATGTCATCTATGTTCTATTCTGAATAAAATATGGAATTTTGAAACTTCCACATCATTGCATTCCGTTTTTATTTACAATTTGTACTTTGTCCCAACTTTTTTGGAATCGGGGTTGTACATAATGGTTGGTGTATAAACAGCCGACTTACCGACAGGCACTGTTCCTCTAACTTAGAGGCTCTGTCAGTTGTGTGTCGACCGATCTATCTGCCGAGGTAGCTGACAGTAGTAATTATTACTGTTGTTTACATTCCACCAGATGGTAACACTCACACGACCATAGCTCACCTGCATAGTTTTATAAACAAACAGCAACAAGCCCATCCTGAAGGTGTCCACATCATAGCTGGAGACTAATCAAGCATGCTTAAAAAATGTACTTCCCAATTTCACCCAATATGTCAAATGTGCTACCAGGGGGAGGAATACACTTGATCGTGTGTATTCAAACATGAAGCATGCTTACAGAGCTGTGCCTCTTTCACATCTGGGCCTGTCAGATCATATCTCTGTACTCCTCATCCCAGCATACAACCCCATTAGAAGACCAGACAAACCCATCACAAGGATCATCACAACATGGCCTGAGGGAGCCCTCATTCAGCTGCAGGACTGCTTTGCACACACCAAATGGGATTTATTTGAGCATCCGGACTTGGAAACATACACACGGATTGTACTATATTACATCACACACTGCATTGACACTGTGAGTGTAAACAAATAAATCAGGGTTTTTCCTACCCAGAAACCCTGGATGACAAAGGAGGTCCAGACACTCTTCAGAGCTTGTGACACTGCTTTCAGGTCAGGGGACATGACACTGTAAAGTACTGCCAGGGCTGGGCCTCCAAGATGACAATCGAGGACCACTTCTCAGACAAGCATGCAAGACTGATATGGCAGGGCATTCAGTACATCACTAACTATTAGGGGTGTATAGGGCGTCAGGGAGAGGTAGTACCTCTGACAGGAGGACATGTCGTGCTCTTCGGAGTAGTTCATCCGTAATTGGTCCTCACCTGGCACTCAGCTCTCACCAGTGGCTCCTCGCAGCTGTTTGCATGCCACAGCTGTCACACCCTGGGCAACGGCTTCGACTGGCTGGCAGAATCTGGTGAGGGTAGCTGACGGTTCTCATAACCTCGGTGAGTTCTTAAGGCTTGCCTACTTATGCATGTAAAGACTGGATCCAGTGGACTCTGCGGATGAAACCCTATGGTTCAACAGAGAGAAAAGGGGTTACAGCAGAGCACTGTGGAGTGCTTAGGGCAAGATGAGGCACAAAAGGACATCTTGGTCATCCACTACACCTGTCTCCATCTCCAGTTGTCTCAACTTTATCTTGCCACTGGATGTAGATGGTCACGGATGAGAGAGTGAGGTTGACGGTGCGCAGCAACTCCTCACTTTCATCAAATTCATCGCGCAAGTCATCAGTCATCCTTCATCCCGTTTCATCATTCCCCAAGTCCTGTGGTGACAGGCAAGTGACGAAGTGACAGGTGTGGGTACACTGGCAGTTGTAGCCATGGACCTGTACACAGGCGGCTCAGACCACTGGGTTGCTCTTCACTGAACAGGAGCAACAGTGGAGTTCTGCAGCCATCTGAGTGACTGAGCAGCCCTTTTTAGGATTGTACTGCTCACCTCCCTGGCTTGAGGAAGGGGCTAGAAAAAGTGCCCTAAAGATTGCTTGCTCCTTACCACCCTGACCAGCTTACTGCGGCTGGTGGGGACCCTGCATCTGCAGTTGAAACAGAATACCAAAGAAGAAAACGAGGTCAACACCTCTAAACCTTGCCACATGAAATGTTTGTATGCTTCTCGACAGGGTTGATTCATACAGACCCCAGAGACGCACAGCACTTATTGCATGTGAACTCGCCAAATACAACATTGACATTGCTGCCTTAAGTGAGACCAGACTGGCCGAAGAGGGCGAGCTTTGTGAAAGAGGCACAGGCTACACCTTCTAATGGAGTGGACGCAGATATGAAGAGAAACGTGAAGCCAGAGTAGGTTTTGCTTTGGAAACATCCTTGGTTGGCAAACTGGTCAGTCTCCCTAAAGGAGTGAATGATCGCCTTATGACAATGAGACTACCACTTTCGCACGGACAGAAGTTTGTCACCATAGTTAGTGCCTACACCCCCACCATGACCAACCCTGAAAAAATCAAAATTTTATGAAGACTTGGATGCTGTCATCGCCTCTGTTCCTACTGCTGACAAACTCATCATTCTTGGGGATTTCAACGTGAGAATTGGTAGTGATAGCACCTCATGGGAAGGAATAATTGGGAAGCATGGAGTTGGAAATTGCAGTAGTAACAGGCTACTACTCCTCCAGACTTGTGCAAAACATGGTCTTTTGATCACAAACACCGTCTTTTGTTTTCCCACCTGCAACAGGATGTCATGGATGCATTCTCGTTCCAAGCATTGGCATCTCATCGATTACATTATCATCAGGAAGAGGGACAGACAGGATGTACAAGTCATGAAGACCATGTGTGGTGTAGAGTGCTGGACTGATCACCGTCTCATTGTCTCCAAACTCAATCTCCATGTCCAGCCCAGGAAACATCCACAGGGTATGAAGGTACCAAAATGCTTGAATGTCAACAAGCTGAAAATGAACAGCATCAGGCAGTCTTTTGCTGCTACTCTGGATGAACACTTGGTGTCCACAGACTTGGATGACCAGGATGTGGAATCAGCTTGGGCCGCACTTCGAGAAACTGTGCATAACACAGCCATGGAATGCCTGGGGTCCTCGACCAGGAAGCACAAGGACTGATTTGATGAGAACTGTACAGAAATAAACCAACTGCTTGAGGACAAACGCGGTGCCTTCAAAGCGCACCTCGATGACCCAAAGTCAAAATTGAAGAGAGGTGCACTGAGGAACATGTGCAGCATCGTCCAACAGAAGCTGCGACATTTACAGGACACCTGGCTGAGCAACAAAGCCGATGAGATCCAGGGCTTTGCAGACAGGAATGGCATGAAAAACTTTTACAGTGGCCTGAAAGAAGTCTATGGCCCTACCACCTTGGGCTCATCTCCTCTCCTCAGTGTTGATGGAGCGACTCTGATCACCGACAAGGAGAAGATACTAGAAAGATGGGCTGAGTACTTCAACAATGTACTGAACCACCCATCCACAATCAACAATGCAGCCATTGAGTGACTCCCTCAGGTTCCACTCAGTGAATTGGTGGATCATCCACCAACTTTGGAGAAGATTCAGAAAGCATTGTGTCTGCTATCCAGTGGCAAAGCACCTGGTTCAGACTCCATCCCAGCTGAAGTCTACAAGGAAGGTGATATGACCTTAGCCGAGAAACTCGATCAATTGTTTGAACTCATATGGCAGCATGAGACAGTTCCTCAGGACTTCCAAGATGCATCCATCATCCATCTCTACAAGCGTAAAGGTAATCGTCAGACCTGTGACAACCACTGAGGAATCTCCCTTCTGTCCATCTCAGGGAAGATCCTGGCCAGAGTTCTCCTCAGTCATCTCATTGCGCACCTTGAACAAGGTCTCCTACCGGAGAGCCAGTGCAGCTTTCAGAGGGAACGCGGGACTATCAACATGGTGTTTGCTGCTAAACAGCTTCAAGAGCAGTGTTAGGAACAGAATGTTGATCTGTACTCTATCTGCATTGATCTGACCAAAGCTTTTGACTTTGTTAGTAGAGAGGGTCTTTGGAAAATCACGGTGAAGTTTGGCTGCCCCAGGAAATTCATCGCCATTGTGAGACAACTACACGATGGCATGCAGGCTTGGGTTCTAGACGATGGAGAAACATCAGATCCATCCCCTGTCTCAAATGGAGTGAAACAGGGCTGTGTCCTTGCCCCTACCCTGTTGAGTATCATGTTCTCTGCCATGCTAACAGATATATTTGCTGACACTAACACAGGCATCGGCATCAGATGCTGCTTCGATGGTTCACTCTTCAACCTCAGGAGGCTCTTAGTGAAAACCAAGGTGAAGACAGCCACCATTAATGACTTCCTGTTTGCTGATGACTGTGCCCTCAATTCTGCCTTGGAAGAAGACAGGCAGTGCAATGTCAACAAGTTCGCTGAGGCCTGTAGCAACTTTGGCCTCACCATCAGCACTAAGAAAACTGTAGTTTTGCACTAGCCAGCTCCAGGAAAGCCTTACGTTGAGCCGAACATCACCGTCAACAGGCAGCGTCTGAACATGGTGGATAAGTTCACCTACAGTGCTCAGCGTAAATGAGTACACTCCCTTTGAAAAGTAACATTTTAAACAATATCTCAATGAACACAAACAATTTCCAAAATGTTGACAAGACAAAGTTTAATATAAAATCTGTTTAACTTATAGCGTGACAGTAAGGTTAGTAATATAACTTAGATTATACATTTTTCAGTTTTACTCAAATTAGGGTGGTGCAAAAATAAGTACACCCCACAACAAAAACTACTACATCTAGTACTTTGTATGGCCTCCATGATTTTTAATGACAGCACCAAGTCTTCTAGGCATGGAATGAACAAGTTGGCGACATTTTGCAACATCAATCTTTTTCCATTCTTCAACAACGACCTCTTTTAGTGACTGGATGCTGGATGGAGAGTGATGCTCAACTTGTCTCTTCAGAATTCCCCATAGGTGTTCGATTGGGTTCAGATCAGGAGACATACTTGGCCACTGAATCACTTTCACCCTGTTCTTCTTCAGAAATCCAGCAGTGGCCTTAGATGTGTGTTTAGTCATGTTGGAAAAGTGCACAACGACCAAGGGTATGGAGTGATGGTAGCATCTTCCCTTTCAGTATAGAGCAATACATCTGTGAATTCATGATGCCATCAATGAAATGCAGCTCTCAGACACCAGCAGCACTCATGCAGCCCCACATAAGGACACTGCCATCACCATGTTTCACTGTAGGCACCATGCATTTTTCTTTGTATTCCTCACCTTTGCGACGCCATACAGTTTTGAAGCCATCAGTTCCAAAAACATTTATCTTGGTCTCATCACTCCAGAGTATAGAGTCCCAGTAGTCTTCATCTTTGTCAGCATGGGCCCTGGCAAACTCTAGGCGGGCTTTTTTGTGTCTGGGCTTTAGGAGAGGCTTCTTTCGTAGACGGCATCCATGCATGCCATTCCTCTGCAGTGTACGCCGTATTGTGTCACGGGAAATAGTCACCCCAGTTTGGCTTTCTACTTCTTTAGATAATTGCAATGAACTTGCATGCCGATTTTCTTCAACCCTTCTCATCAGAAGATGCTTCTGTCGAGGTGTTAACTTCCGTGGATGACCTGGACATCTCTGTGAGATGGTTGCAGTTCCATCTTTCTTAAATTTTTGTACCACTTTTGCTACAGTATTCTGACTGATTAGTAAAGCTTTGCTGATGGTCTTGTAGCCTTCACCTTTATGGTGTAAAGAAATTATTTTCTTTGGGGAATTCTGAAGAGACAAGTTGAGCATCACTCTCCGTCCAGCATCCAGTCACTAAAAGAGGTCATTGTTGAAGAATGGAAAAAGATTGATGTTGCAAAATGTTGCCAACTTGTTCATTCCATGCCTAGAAGACTTGGTGCTGTCATTAAAAATCATGGAGGCCATACAAAGTACTAGATGTAGTAGTTTTTGTTGTGGGGTGTACTCATTTTTGCACCACCCTAATTTGAGTAAAACTGAAAAATGTGTAATCTAAGTTATATTATTAACCTTACTTTCACGTTATAAGTTAAACAGGTGTTATATTAATTTTTGTCTTGTCAACATTTTTGGAAATTGTGTTCATTGAGATATTGTTTAAAATGTTACTTTTCAAAGGGGGTATACTCATTTACGCTGAGCACTGTACCTTGGCTGCACACTTTCCAGAAATGTCGTCATTGAGGACGAAGTGAATGCTAGACTCACCAAAGCAAGTGTTGCCTTTGGCAGACTGTACAAAAGTGTGTGGGACAGGAGAGGCATCACCAAAGCGACCAAGATCAAAGTGTACTGGGCCATAGTTCTTACCACACTGCTCTATGGCTGTGAAACTTGGACAGTCTATCAGCGTCACGCAAAAATGCTGAATTGCTTCCACACTACCTGCCTCAGAAAACTTCTTGGCATAAAGTGGCAAGAGAAAATACCAGACACGGAGGTCTTAACCCGTGCTGGACTGTCTAGCATTCATACCATCTTGATGTAGTCACAGCTTCGTTGGGCAGGACATATAGTTTGCATGCCAGATCACCGGCTCCCAAAGATGCTACTGTATGGTGAACTACAAGAAGGCAAGCGCTCTCACGGAGGTCAGAGAAAACGTTTCAAAGACACACTCAAAGTGTCACTGAAGGCCTTCGGCATCAATCCCCTTTTATGGGAGCAGGCTGCTCAAGACAGAGGAAAGTGGCGTTCTGCCATTCACAAAGGGGCGAATTCCTGTGAAGCCAGCAGGATTGCTGCAGCTGAGCACCGTTGGCAGGCCTGCAAATTCTGCACCAACAGATCCCCGACGGCTGCCACCATTCCCTGTCCTCACTGCCAGAAATAATGGAGTCAAGGGGATCTGCCAATATCCCTTTGTTAAATCCAGTGTTGAATAAAAAGCAAGCTGCGCCTAACCGATCAAGCAGTTTATCAATGCAAGGCATCGGATATGCATCGAATTTAGACACCACGTTGACTTTTCTATGGTCCACACAGAATCGGACCTGAACTGTGGCGGAAACCGGAGCACCCGGAGGAAACCCATGCTTTTAAGTGTACCCAGATCTCTGACAGCCTCACCTTGTCCACTAACACCATGGCTGCTGTGAAAAAGGCTCAGCAATGCATGCACTTCCTGAGGTTATTGAAAAGGAATGGTCTGAATGAACAGCTGCTGGTGATGTTCTCCTGCTCCTCCATCGAGAGTGTGCTGACATACTGCATTACAGTCTGGTGCGCTGACTTCTCAGAAGCAGACCGAAGGCTCTGCAAAGGGTCATAAGTACAGCTCAGAAAAACCATCAGCTGTCCTCTTCCTCCCCTGGAAGAGATGACTAACACCTGCTACCTCAGCAGAGTCTCAGCCATCATCAGAGACAGTACACATCCAGGATTCCACCTGTTTGACTTGTTACCCTCTGGTAAGTGACACATATCAATCAAAACCCAGACTAACAGATTCAATCACAGCTTCTTCCCTACAGCAATACACACCCTAAACAGACTCAGTCATATATGTGCAACAATATGTGCAGTAATATTTTCTTCTTTTTTGCTATGATGGTTATTTGTTATCTTTTTGCATTTATTCTTATTGTCTTTTTTGTTATTGTTGTTATTGTCTGGTACATTGTGAATGAACATGTGGAGGTTGTGTTTTTTTTTTTCTGTACTAATGGCACCTTAATGGAGTTGCACTCCAAATTTTATTGTATGTTTTTTAATGATACAATGACAATAAAGACATTCTATTCTGTTCAGCTCTTGATGCTGGGGGCTGGAGAGGTCTTGTCCCTGCTAGACCAAGGTATGCCAGGGTGGGCCTGTAGAGGAGAGCATATGCTGAGAGCAGTGGCATTGGGTCAGTCCATCGTTTCAACAAATTAATATGGAAAACCTGGGTACATTTGTGCTTACACGGCTGTTGCAGATGGGGCCAGTGAACAGGCCCTATTGTGAACAGGCCCTGTCAGCATGCCAGGAATTTGCAGTTTGTGGCAAAGACCAGGAGGAGGACATGGTCGCCAACTTGGAACTCCCCGGGACAGGCTGCCCAGTGACAGAGGTGGTTTTTTTCTGCCTGGAAGGAGAGCAGGTGCTGGCGCACGATGGGGGCCATCCCATCCATGTGTTCCTGCTTCTCCCTTATGTGCTCAATTGTGGTCCGAACAGGGGATGGCTGCTCCTCCCAGGCCTTTTTGGTGACATCTAGGAGGTACCAGGGCCTTCTCCCAAACAGAAGGTGCTTGTGGAGTCTCCCAGACTGCAAATAGGATGTATGGGAGAAGGAGGTCCCAGTTTTGACCACCCTTGTCCACAACATGCCTCAGCATCCTCTTCAGGGTCTGGTTGAAAGCCCGTTCATCTGGAGGTGGTACACAGAGGTGTGGAGCTGTTTCACGTGGAACAACTGGCACACATCAGCCATGAGTTTTGAGATGAAAGGTGTACTTTGGTTGGTGAGGAGGTACTTAGGGAGCCCCACATGGAAGAACAGCAGAACCAGTTCCCTGGCCCCCTTGAGGGTTGAAGTGAGCCAGATGCATTACAATGTCCCCTTTAGAGCAGGGGACTACCAGCACATGCACTTCTTGGCCCTGGCACTTGGTATACTGATACAGCAGGCTGTGGCAGACCAGGAAGTATGTGTGGGGGAGTGGCTGCCCTGGCTGATGGTCCTCCCCTTCTACTAAGTGAACCTGACCCCAACGGTTCTTTAGCTGCTCATCTTGTTTCTGTTCCTGCCCGAAGTTCCCTTCAGGTGCCACTTGCTTAAACATACATGAGAGTGGGTTAGAGTTGGTGTGTGTTTCTGCAGCGTGGGCCTCAGCGTCCTCATGCTCCCCAGTCAGGCACACATCTCAGAATGGCAGGGTGCAGTCCACTGGCCTTCGTGGAGTATGTAGTCACCTCATCCTCTGGGTAGTGGACAGCTCCTATGGGAACCCGTGCCAGTCTTGACCTAGGAGGAGAGGGACAGGGAGGTCAGGACCCATACCAACAGTCAATTTCCACTCACCTCTCATATCCCCAATTTTGATGTGGGTGGTGGCCATCTCTCATACATCCTCATGCACACAGGCAACCTTGAAAGTACCATGGTGCTCTGCAGCCAGAGGCAGGATTGAGGACCGAACCAGGGTGATGGTGCTGCTGGAGTTGAGGAGGACCTCCACCCCCACAGGGGCACTCGGGAGACGAGAGGTGGGTGAGTGGACAACGCAGCCAGCTACCCATGGTTTCCAGGCTGGAGCAGAGGGGGGTTGCATGGGTGTGGTCAGCATGGGCTTGTTGAGGGGCTCTGGAGAGGGAGTGGGGTGAGGTGGATGCCCTTGGGGCCCAGTGATGGGCCAGGAGGTGAGAGCAGGTGTTCCTGCACCCCCAGCTTCATTTTCACAGCCTCTTGTTTGCTCAGGCCCAGGGTCGCCAGGGCACACTCCAGGGTGCCCACCAGATCGGTAGGGGTCTGAGGAGCCCTCATCCTAATGGCCATACACTCTTCAGGGGGAAGGGCCTGGAAGAACTGGTCCATAGTGACCCACTCTAGGACCTGCACCCCTGAGCATTTCTCGGGCTGCAACAAGTGCATGGTGGTCCTCAACAGTTCATCCATCTGGGTACAGGGATAGTGCCAGCCCAATAGGCCTAGCGGAGGAACTCTGTCACAGCCTGGCAGGAGGAGAACCCACAGTGCCCCAAAATCTGCTCCTTCAGAAGTGGGTAATCCTCTGCCAAGGCCAGCAGAAGGCTGAAGTAAGCCAGTTGGACTTCTCCCATGAGGAGGGGAGCCTGAGCCCATTCTGGCCAGCCTTCTCAGTACACTATATGCTCAAAAGCATACAGATACAGTGGTACTTAAAAGTTTGTGAACCCTTTAGAATTTTCTGTACTTCTGCATAAATATGACCTAAAACATCTTTAGATTTTCACACAAGTCCTGATAGTAGATAAAGAGAACCAAGTTAAACAAATGAGACAAAAATATTATACTTGGTCATTTATTTATTGAGGAAAATGATCCAATATTACATATCTGTGAGTGGCAAAAGTATGTGAACCTTTGCTTTCAGTATCTGGTGTGACCCCCTTGTGCAGCAATAACTGCAACTAAACATTTGCGGTAACTGTTGATCAGTCCTGCACACTGGCTTGGAGGAATTTTAGCCCGTTCCTCCGTACAGAACAGCTTCAACTCTGGGATGTTGGTGGGTTTCCTCACATGAACTGCTCGCTTCAGGTCCTTCCACAACATTTCCATTGGATTAAGGTCAGGACTTTGACTTGGCCATTCCAAAACATTAACTTTATTCTTCTTTAACCATTCTTTGGTAGAACAACTTGTGTGCTTAGGGTCGTTGTCTTGCTGCATGATCCACCTTCTCTTGAGATTCAGTTCATGGACAGATGTCCTGACATTTTCCTTTTGAATTCACTGGTATAATTTAGAATTCATTATTCCATCAATGATGGCAAGCCATCCTGGCCCAGATGCAGCAAAACAGGCCCAAACCATGATACTACCACCACCATGTTTCACAGATGGGATAAGGTTCTTATGCTGGAATGCAGTGTTTTCCTTTCTCCAAACATAATGCTTCTCATTTAAACCAAAAAGTTATATTTTGGTCTCATCTGTCCACAAAATATTTTTACAATAACCTTCTGGCTTGTCCACGTCATCTTTAGCAAACTGTAGATGAGCAGCAATGTTCTTTTTGGAGAGCAGTGGCTTTCTCCTTGCAACCCTGCCATGCACACCATTGTTGTTCAGTGTTCTCCTGATGGTGGACTCATGAACATTAACATTAGCGAATGTGAGAGAGGCCTTCAGTTGCTTAGAAGTTACCCTGGGGTCCTTTGTGACCTTGCCGACTATTGCACGCCTTGCTCTTGGAGTGATCTTTGTTGGTCGACCACTCCCAGGGAGGGTAACAATGGTCTTGAATTTTCTACATTTGTACACAATCTGTCTGACTGTGGATTGGTGGAGTCCAAACTCTTTAGAGATGGTTTTGTAACCTTTTTCAGCCTGATGAACATCAACAACCCTTTTTCTGAGGTCCTCAGAAATCTCCTTTGTTCATGCCATGATACACTTCCACAAACGTGTTGTGAAGATCAGACTTTGATAGATCCCTGTTCTTTAAATAAAACAGGGTGCCCACTCACACCTGATTGTCATCCCATTGATTGAAAACACCTGACTCTAATTTCACCTTCAAATTAACTGCTAATCCTCGAGGTTCACATACTCACAGATATGTAATATTGGATCATTTTCCTTAGTAAATAAATAACTGGGTTTAACTGGGTTCTCTTTATCTACTTTTAGGACTTGCGTGAAAATCTGATCATGTTTTAGGTCATAGTTATGCAGAAATATAGAAAATTCTAAAGGGTTCACAAACTTTCAAGCACCACTGTAAGCCTTCACATTGTCTGTTGGGGTAAGTTTGGGGAGCAGATAGAGAGCCTCCTGGTGGGGGTCCAGGAGACAGCCCAGGAGGGTAGAGGGTCTGGGCTTTTGCTGCAGCAGCTCCTGGGTGACAAATTGGAGACCTTTGACGAGTTCTTGTGTCACCTCTTGTTGTTGGAGACTGATCTCCAGGAGGTGCTGCAGGAGTGTTTCCATGTGGAGATGGGTAGGAGTGTCATGCTCATGCCCACATTCTCCACCAGTGTGAGATTCGCACTGCAAGGCAAGGAGAACAGACCCAAGACCCAAGTAGTCAGTGCAAAAGGTAGTGAATTTCATGAAAAATTAAGGAAGGAGAAGTGTAGGGAAAGTGTAGCGTGCGTGGGGTGTAGTTCATGTAGGAGGCGGGGAGCCCAAACGGGCCAAGAGTGAGGTCTCAGGGGGGTGCTGACTGCGACGGAGTCTGTTGTCATCCCAGACGTGGGGAATGCAGGGACATTCACCGGCAAAGCCTGTGGAAGGCTCAAGCTTGTTGTGGTCGTCCTCCACATCAACAAAGTTGCCTGCCCAGAGAGAGAGAGCATGCGTCAGAGAGCATATTCACGAATAGACTAACGTCCAAGAGCCACAGCACATTCTTATACTTCCCTGGCTGCTTGAGGAGAGTAAATTAAAGTGCTGTTTATGGTACTTCAGGTATGTGTGTGTCTGTGTTGTATGTATGTATGTATGTATGTATGTATGTATGTATGTATGTATACTTGTGTGTGTGTGTGTGTGTGTGTGTGTATGTATGTGTGTGTGTGTATGTACACACACACACACACGCGCGCCAGAAGGCATGAGGGAGCCCCAGGACATAAAGCAGCAGCCACTACACCATCAACAAACTCGAGTGAGCAAGCGAGTGGGGACTGACAGCATCCATACATCCCAGTTGACCAAAACACTCTGTCTGAGGATCCTCCAGATCTACACCTTTACCTCATAAACACCATTAACAAAAGGCTTGACTAAACAGATGTTTTCAGCCTAGACTTAAAGACTGAGACTGTGTCTGATTCCCAAACACGACTTGGAAGGCTGTTCCATAACTGTGGGGCTTTGTAAGAAAAGGCTCCGCCCCCTGATGTAGCCTTCACTATACGAGGTACCAGCAGATAGCCTGCACCTTTTGACCAAGTAGGCATGGCAGGTCATAAAGGACCAGAAGTTCGCTCAGGTACTGTGGCGCGAGACCATTCAGTGCTTTAAAGGTCAATAGTAGTATTTTATAATCAATACGAAATTTGATTGGGAGCCAATGCAGTGTGGATAAGACAGGGGTGATGGGGTCATATTTTCTAGTTCTAGTAAGGACTCTTGCTGCTGCATTTTGAACTGACTGGAGCTTGTTTATGCACTTATTGGAACATCCAGACAGTCAGGCATTACAATAATCCAACCTGGAGGTAACAAAAGCATGAACTGTTTTTTCTGCGTTGTGTAGTGACATTAAATTTATTTTAGCAATATTTCTGAGATGAAAGAAAGCTATCCGGGTGATGTTATCAATGTGAGTTTCGAATGAAAGACTGGGGTCAATAATCACTCCGAGGTCTTTTACTGCTGCACGTGAAGAAACAGAAAGGCCATCCAGAGTTACTGTGGAATCAGAAAACTTACTTCTAGCTGCATGTGGTCCGAGTACAAGTACTTCAGTCTTGTCAGAGTTAAGCAGAAGGAAGTTAATAAACATCCAGTGTCTAATGTCCTTTACGCATTCCTCAATTCTATTAAGCTGGTGTCTCTCATCTGGCTTTGCAGAAACATACAACTGTGTCTCATCGGCATAACAGTGGAAACTAATACCGTGCTTACGAATAATATCACCCAGAGGGAACATATATAAAGTAAAAAAGCAGTGGGCCTAAGTCAGAACCTTGTGGAACACCAAACTTTACCTCAGTATGTCTAGAAAAATCACCATTTACATCAACATACTGATAGCGATCAGTTAAATAAGAGCTGAGCCAGGAGAGGGCCGTTCCCTTAACTCCCACAACATTTTCTAGTCTATCCAGAAGAATGGAATGATCAATGGTATCAAATGCTGCACTAAGGTCAAGCAACACAAGTAGCGAGACACAGCCCTGATCAGACGCCAACAGTAGGTCGTTTACTACTTTAACCAGTGCTGTCTCTGTGCTATGATGAGGTCTAAATCCTGACTGATACATTTCATGGATGTTATTCCTATGTAAATATGAGCATAACTGCTGTGCCACAGCTTTTTCAAGGATCTTGGAGATAAAGGGGAGGTTTGATATTGGCCGATAATTGGACAGCTGACAGGGATCAAGGTCAGGTTTTTTAATCAGGGGTTTGATAACTGCTAGTTTAAAGGATTTGGGTGCATAGCCAATCATAAGAGAAGAATTTATTATTTTTAGAAGCGGTTCAATTACTCCAGGCATTATCTGTTTGAATAGACGTGTAGGTAAGGGATCTAGTACACAAGTTGAGGCTTTTGATGTAGAGATTAATGAAAGTAATTCAGTTTCTCTAAGGGGAGTAAAACATTCTAACTGATGATCTGATACAGTTATATTGTTAACTACAAGGTCACTTTCATTGTCTGACCTTAAATTAGTAGTTTGAATTTTTTGTCGGATATTCTCAATTTTGTCATTAAAATTTTTTTTTTACCAACTTTATTGGACTGTTACAAAATAAACATTAAAAAAAAGAAATAAACATAAAAATAAACATAATAAAGTAAGTCAGCCCAAAGGGGAGAACGCGAACGGGCGACCCATGCAAGGCATTTCCCCGAAGGTATAAAAGAGAAAAATCATACAATTAAAATTAGACTAAATTGATCTGTGGCAACCACAGTCACGGTACACAGACCAAGTACATGAAAAGTCCGTATTATAGGTGGAGGTCAGTAATTCAAAGTACAGCTCCAACAGGGATGATTTGAAAACAGGGAGGCTACAGAATTTATCTGGGGAAAAATTCATGAAGTCGTTGCTACTACATACTGCAGGTGTGCATGTGTCTATAGTGGACTTATTGCTGGTTAATTTTGCTACAGTATTAAATAGGAATCTAGGATTATTTTTGTTATCTTCTATTAGGGAGGAGAGATATGTTGATCTCGCAGCACTAAGAGCTTTTCTATACTTCAGGAAGCTCTCCTTCCACACTAATTTGAACGCTACCAATTTTGTTTGACGCCATTTACGTTCTAATTTTCGAGTGGTCTGTTTTAATGTGCGAGTGTCATCATTATACCAGGGTGCTAATTTTTTGTCTCTGACCATTTTCCTTTTTAGAGGAGCTACATTATCTAAAGTATGGCGGAATGTTGACTCTAAGCATTCAGTTGCCTGATCAAGTTCTGCAGGGGCTGACAGTGACCCAATCAAAGTTGACAGCTCTGGGAGATCATTTATAAAGCTCTGTGCAGTAGTTGACGTGAAAGTACGTTTAATACAGTAGCGTGGTGAGGTGCATATATTATTACTCAGACATAGTTTGAATGAGATGAGATAATGATCTGAGATAACTTCAGACTGTGGAAGTGTGACTATATTGTCTACGTTTAATCTGAATGTTAGTATTAGATCAAGGGTGTGACCACCATTATGGGTTGGTCCTATGACATTCTGCTTAATCCCGACTGAATCTAAGATGGACACAAACGCTGTTTTCAAAGGGTCTTCTGGGTTATCGAAGTGGATATTAAAATCTCCGACAACTAAAGCTTTGTCTAAGGAAATAACCAGATCTGAGATAAAATCTGCAAATTCAGAAAGAAACTCAGAATATGGCCCCAGGGGCCTGTAAATAATAAGCAACGGAATTAACTGGATAGACTTATTTTTCGAGGCTACATACATTATATTAGTATGAAGAACTTCAAATGTATTAAATTTATAACCAGGTTTGTGTGTTACACCTAGATAATCGTTATAAATAACCGCGACGCCTCCTCCTCTGCCAGTTAGACAAGGCTGGTGTATATAACTGTATCCAGGAGGACTCGCTTCATTTAATGCTATATATTCATTTGGCTTAATCCATGTTTCTGTTAAACACAGTACATTAAACTCCTGATCAGTAATGAGTTCATTAACCATTAGCGCTTTAGATGTAAGAGATCTAATATTTAATAGCCCCACCTTTAGATCAAAGGTGCTGGCAGCAGCTGTACAGTCAGTCTGATCTAATTTTATATTGATTAGGTTACTGGAACAAACTCTCTGAAAATTTCTACCTTTTTGTTGAGCTCGGGGAACAGACACAGTCTCGATGTAGTGGGCCCTGAGTGACGACTCTGTGCAGCTAGCAGACAGTCGGTTTAGCCTGTTCGTCTGCTCCCTGGCCTTGGCTCTGGATTGTCAGAAATTAACTAGGCCTGTTCTGAGACTATGACCTATGCTGCAGGAAATGAGAGCAGCACCTTCCCGAGTGGGATGGATACCGTCCCGCCCTAACAGGCCAGCAGTGCCCTCAAAATTAGCCCAATTATCTATAAAGCCCACACTGTTTTCAGAGCACCACCTGGACAGCCAGCAGTTCAGCGACCATAACCTGCTGTAAGCTACATCGCCACGCCGCATTGGGATGGGGCCAGAGCATACTACAGCATCGGACATCGGTTAATATTCTTTTTGTCATCCACAAAAAAATACAGAATTTAATTAAAAGGATTTTAACTGTGAACTGGTTTACCATTTTGACAGTGTGTGTCGTCATCAGGAAAACACTGGAAGTGACATCATCAATATCATCATGAGCGAAAATATGGAAAATATGTCACTCAGGTCTGGGATACATTCTGTATGAAAAATATGAATTTTTCAACACGGGAAGATAAACTTCATATCTTAAAGCCAACGTGTAATTTTCTTTTTATTATATAGACACATTCACAAGCAAAAACTGCTCAAGTTAATCAAAATAATTCATCAGTTTTCTCAAGAGTGAAGATACTGGAAAATATGTTCCTGACGTAGTTTGTATGAAAAATACAAGTGGTGTATTTCCCAGTCAAACACTCGTGTCTATATATACATACACACACAGGCCCCTCTGAAAGTCTAGTTTTTGCTATACAATGAAGACATTTGGGATTGAGATCATTACTGTTCCTGTCCCTCTGCTTTTGTGCGTATCATTGTGTGTTTGTGTTTATTTGTGTTTCTATTTATTTGTGTTTTCATGTGTTTTTCTTGTCTGTGTGTTTGTGTACATTTGTGCGTCACTGTTTATTTTTCTGTGTCTGTCTATGTGTTTGTTCATATTTTTTGGGTGTATCTATGGTTTTTTTTTGTGTGTGTGTAGGGAGGAGTTACAATCCATCCACCGTGAGCTGGAGGTGTTATCCGAGCAGTACTCTCAGAAATGTCTGGAGAACACACACCTTGCTCAGGCACTGGAGGCCGAGAGACAGGCACTGCAGCAGTGTCAGAGAGAGAATCAACAACTACACACACACAACCAGGTACACACACACACACACACACACACACACACACACACTGCAGCAGTGTCAGAGAGAGAATCAACAACTACACACACACAACCAGGTACACACACACACACACACACACACACACACACTGCAGCAGTGTCAGAGAGAGAATCAACAACTACACACACACACAACCAGGTACACACACACACACACACACACACACTGCAGCAGTGTCAGAGAGAGAATCAACAACTACACACACACACAACCAGGTACACACACACACACACACACACTGCAGCAGTGTCAGAGAGAGAATCAACAGGGGCAAACCCCCCCCCCCCAATACACAGAATACAGCCACAGAGAATTAACAGCTATTATTCGTGTGTGTGTGTTTGTGTAAGGAGCTGAATAACCGTCTGACAGTGGAGATCTCTCGCATGCGTTCCTCCTACAGTGGAGAGAAAACACCTTCACCTCTCACACAGGGAAAAGACCTGTATGAACTGGAGGTAAAACACACAGACACACACACACAGCTTTGGTAATTCACACATGGTACATGTTTGGTGTATATATACACACACACACACACACACACTCAATGTGTCCTGTGTTTTAGGTCCTGCTCCGTATAAAGGACTCAGAAATTCAGTATCTGAAACAGGAGATCAACTCACTAAAGGATGAGCTTCAGTCTGCACTGAGGGTAACTCTCACACACACACACACACACACACACACACACACACACACACAAAAAAAAAAAAATCCTTGTGTTACATTATGGGGACCAAAGTCACAGTCATGGTTTGTGGGGACATGACTAGACATTTCATTTCTGTATGCACATTGCTCACTTTATGCAGAACAAAGTCAAACCCTTGTTTACAAGGGACATTAATGTACGGCGGGGATGATAATAAAATATGCATGTATCCACCTGGGAAACCCTTCACATGATCAAATATTGATATTTTTTGTTGATATTAACAAATTTGCATGTTTCTCAACTAGAAGCGTTTTAAAACCTGATTATCCCCCCAAAATGAAATTGGAGAAAATCACATTTAAAGGTTTCATTCCAATTCAACTGAAAGACAGCACACCTATTTCTCCAATTCTAACCTGATATACTCAATAAATAGGCAATTTTAAACAACTATATCAATGCATGATCTTCACTGTGGGAGAAAATCACACATGGCGAGTGAGGTTTTAGAGTACATAATGTTACATAATTGCCGGTGTGTAACATAAAAGCCGGTTCTCCCAGTGTGGCTTATACAGGTGAATAGCTAGCTGAAACAAAATTGAAAACAAACACAGAAACCCACTTGCCATGGAGCCGAGCTAATTTACCTCCCTGTAGGATGATTAGGCCTAAAAAACTCTACAATCCAGAGAACCCCAACACCATACTTATTCATCAATACAAGGTGACTTGTGTGCAGCAACTTTATCGAAACATCTCACAGCCTCTATACTATCACCGTTTTCTCCATTCCCAGCATGCACACCACTCAAGTGCTGTCATCACTGCAATTAAAATGATAGTCCCACCCCTACTGAAGGACCATCAGCTGCTCACATAAGTGAGGCACCAGAACTTAATTTAAAAAAAATAAATAAAATATAAATGATTGCAGGTATGTGTACTTGGGTATGTATGTACGTGTATATAACAGTTGCCTAAATAAAAATATTTCCATGCAATTTGGTATAATGTACTGTATGTATTTTCTTCAAGTACAACCCCGATTCCAAAAAAGTTGGGACAAAGTACAAATTGTAAATAAAAACGGAATGCAATGATGTGGAAGTTTCAAAATTCCATATTTTATTCAGAATAGAACATAGATGACATATCAAATGTTTAAACTGAGAAAATGTATCATTTAAAGAGAAAAATTAGGTGATTTTAAATTTCATGACAACAACACATCTCAAAAAAGTTGGGACAAGGCCATGTTTCCCACTGTGAGACATCCCCTTTTCTCTTTACAACAGTCTGTAAACGTCTGGGGACTGAGGAGACAAGTTGCTCAAGTTTAGGGATAGGAATGTTAACCCATTCTTGTCTAATGTAGGATTCTAGTTGCTCAACTGTCTTAGGTCTTTTTTGTCGTATCTTCCGTTTTATGATGCGCCAAATGTTTTCTATGGGTGAAAGATGTGGACTGCAGGCTGGCCAGTTCAGTACCCGGACCCTTCTTCTACGCAGCCATGATGCTGTAATTGATGCAGTATGTGGTTTGGCATTGTCATGTTGGAAAATGCAAGGTCTTCCCTGAAAGAGACGTCGTCTGGATGGGAGCATATGTTGCTCTAGAACCTGGATATACCTTTCAGCATTGATGGTGTCTTTCCAGATGTGTAAGCTGCCCATGCCACACGCACTAATGCAACCCCATACCATCAGAGATGCAGGCTTCTGAACTGAGCGCCGATAACAACTTGGGTCGTCCTTCTCCTCTTTAGTCCGAATGACACGGCGTCCCTGATTTCCATAAAGAACTTCACATTTTGATTCGTCTGACCACAGAACAGTTTCCCACTTTGCCACAGTCCATTTTAAATGAGCCTTGGCCCAGAGAAGACGTCTGCGCTTCTGGATCATGTTTAGATACAGCTTCTTCTTTGAACTATAGAGTTTTAGCTGGCCACGGTGGATGGCACGGTGAATTGCGTTCACAGATAATGTTCTCTGGAAATATTCCTGAGCCCATTTTGTGATTTCCAATACAGAAGCATGCCTGTATGTGATGCAGTGCCGTCTAAGGGCCCGAAGATCATGGGCACCCAGTATGGTTTTCCGGCCTTGACCCTTACGCACAGAGATTCTTCCAGATTCTCTGAATCTTTTGATGATATTATGCACTGTAGATGATGATATGGTCAAACTCTTTGCAATTGTACACTGTTGAACTCCTTTCTGATATTGCTCCACTATTTGTTGGCGCAGAATTAGGGGGATTGGTGATCCTCTTCCCATCTTTACTTCTGAGAGCCGCTGCCACTCCAAGATGCTCTTTTTATACCCAGTCATGTTAATGACCTATTGCCAATTGACCTAATGAGTTGCAATTTGGTCCTCCAGCTGTTCCTTTTTTGTACCTTTAACTTTTCCAGCCTCTTATTGCCCCTGTCCCAACTTTTTTGAGATGTGTTGCTGTCATGAAATTTCAAATGAGCCAATATTTGGCATGAAATTTCAAAATGTCTCACTTTCGACATTTGATATGTTGTCTATGTTCTATTGTGAATACAATATCAGTTTTTGAGATTTGTAAATTATTGCATTCCGTTTTTATTTACAATTTGTACTTTGTCCCAACTTTTTTGGAATCGGGTTGTAGAGGGTTAGTACATAT
Organism: Neoarius graeffei; assembly: GCF_027579695.1. Lineage (NCBI taxonomy): Eukaryota > Metazoa > Chordata > Actinopteri > Siluriformes > Ariidae > Neoarius > Neoarius graeffei. The sequence goes on along the minus strand of NC_083573.1, from coordinate 111,490,045 downwards.
TATTGGTAGAAAACCTACATTTTGCTCAAAAAACTTTTTGTTCCATTTTGTCTATTTTCAAGAATTCAGCCACTGCAGCACCTGATAAGTTTTTGTTGAAAGCTACACATATGCTAAAATATATGTATTATATGTGTAAAGTTAGTTCTGGGGGGGGGCATCTAGAAATCGCATGGGGGTTAGTTGTATGTAGAACTCCAGAAGGTTTATTCAACAACTTCTCCAGTATACAACATGAGGAGGCTGCTCACGCTCTAGGCTACTGAACAAAAACCCCAACGCGCTCTGGGCTCACGCGCCCGTCTTTTTTCTGATACCTCCAATCTACCTCGCTTCCTCTTCTAGCTGAACCTCCTCCAAGATAAAAGTCCTTGCACATTTACTGCTGTAGTGCATTCAAAATAAGAGTTGACATTTCCAGTGCTACATAATACTCCCCTACCCCCAAAGAAATGTCCTCATTTCCTTTGAAATCAACACAAAAGCACAGCACTGTTAAGGTAAGGAACAACAACAACAAAAAAAAAACATAACACAAAGAAGGTAAGCCTCAGACTAATTCCTAGTCTAACATTGGAGTAGGTGAGCAGCCAAAGGTAAGATAGAGAGCGAAAAAAAAAAATCCCAATAATGCTTGAAGAATACAATAAGCATGAAACAAGTGTCCATTAGAGTTTAAACAAGTGTCCATTATGATAATTGAAAGTCCCAAAGGTTAGAGGGCACCCGGCGTGCCCGACTGGGGAGTGAACGAGTGGCCACTCGTGTGCTCAATTGTGAGAGGGGATCTGGAGATGGCATAGGATTGGGCATTGATGAACGTCCAGCGACAGAGGCCATGTCATCAGTGGGTGCATCTTGGGGGTGTTGTGGTGTAGGTGGATGTATATGGGGATGTTGGGGAAATGTTGGTGTGGCTGGCAAACTAGGACATGGCAGAAACCCAGAGAGGGTGGTCAGAAGTGCCTGGTGTTTGTTGGATGGTGTGATGTGCTGTAGGGGCTGTGAGGGATCACTAATGAGTGGTTTGGTGCGGTTGTAATGGATAGCTTTGGGTTTTGCACTAGGGTGGGAAAGATCATGCACTAAAAAGGTGACAGGTGGAGAGCTATCAGAAGGGGCCAGAGGCTGTATGACTTGGTATGGGCCAATCCAGCATGGGGCTATTTTGTTGCGTTGGTGGGCTGGATCATCCACTAAAATCAGATCCCCTGCCTGATATGGGGTGTATTTCAGGTGGCGGTTATAGTAACAACGTTGTCGCTCCTGAGCTTTACCTCTAAAAGCCGTGGCTGACTTGTAAGCACTAGAAAGTCGCTGGCGTAGATGGTGAGCATATGCAGCAGGGGTTCCTCCTGTGGCTAGAGTGTGGTGGGTTTCAGGTGTGAGCAAACTATCCAATGGAATTTGAGCTTCACGGCCATGGGCTAAAAAGAAAGGTGTGAACCCTGTACTTGTGTGTGTAGTTGTATTATAAGCCAGTGCAATCTGGGGTAAATGGTCATCCCATTCTTGTCCAACCTCCAGAAGATATTTGGCGAGGTCTTCTTTTAGTGTGCGATTATAATGCTCCACTGCTCCATCACACTGTGTGTGGTAAGGTGAAGTGCGAAGCTTATGGATGGACAAGAGAGTGCAAAGCTGCTTCACAAGATCTGATTCGAACTGTCTGCCTTGATCCGAATGCAGTGATTCAGGAACCCCATGCTGTGGTACATACTGCTCAAAAATGCAGTGTGCCACAGAGACAGCTGTTTGGTCTCTTAAAGGGTAGAGATTGATAAACTTTGCGTACAAGTCCATCATGACCAAAACATAACGGTAACCTTTGGTTGACATGGGCAATTCTGTTATGTCCGCAGCGACAATTTGAAATGGGTGGTCCGGAGCGATAGACACTAGTGGTGCCTGAGGGCGAGGCACAGGGGAACGCCGTGACTGACACAGTAGACATTGAGCACAGTGTTTGGAGATGTCAGCAGACATATATGGCCAATAGAATTTATGTTGTGCCTTGTCTAATGACTTGGCAAAGCCATAGTGACCAGCACCTGGATGGCCATGGACGTGATGCAGTATTTCGGGAATGAGAGATGTAGGAATCACTACTTGCTCTATTCCAGGAGGGGAGAGTGAACTTCTGACCAACAGTCCATCGGCCACGGCAAGACAACTGAACTGGGACCACATTTTCCTAAGGTAGGGAGAGGCCCCGCATAACCTCCACAATGGTGGTCGTCTGCCTGTTGTAACCCAAGAAAAGACCATGGCAAGGTCTGGGTCTGCCTGTTGTTGTTCTGCAATGTTCCACTCAGTTTGTATTTGCACCTGATTAATGGACATGCAGCTCCAGGCAATGCCTGATTGTACAGTGATGTCAACTGTCTGTGTAGCCTTATCTGAAGGCAGTGTATCGGTGAGCTGAGTAGAACTATGACTCTCAGTGAGCTCAAAAGGTGGGCAGCGAGACATAGCGTCAGCATTGAGATGTTTGGCACCATCGCGGTGGACTATGCACCAGTCATAGAGGTCTAGCTCCACTGACCAGCAAGCTCTCCATCCAGTGGGATCCTGGTCTAATGGCAACTTTTTGAGGCCTACCAAGGGTTTGTGGTCAGTAATAATGGTGAAAGGGTGAGCTGCGAGATAATGGCGAAAATGACGCACAGCCCAAACAATGGCCCACAGCTCACGGTCGAACGTAGACCATTTTCTCTCTGATGCTGACAGCAGATGGCTGGCATATGCAATTACATGTTCTTTACCATTAAGCCACTGTGACAAGACAGAACCAACTGCATGGAGTGATGCATCTATGTAGAGAAGAAAAGGTGCCAAAAGATTTGGAAAAGCCATGATTGCTGGTGATGTTAAGGCCTGCTTCAGTATTGAAAACGCCTCCTCAGCTTCAGCCGACCAAATGAATGGCACTCCTTTGTGTGTAAGACGGTGTAAGGGATCAGCGATATGTGCAAAATCTTGAATGAAGTGCCTATAATAGGAACACAAGCCCAGGAATGCTCTGACTTGAGTGGCTGACTGTGGAACTGGCCAATTAGAAACCTTCTCTGTGTTAGTAGGGTCAGGCTCAACTCCATTGCTGGAGACCCGATGACCAAGGAATGTGACTGAAGCACGGGCAAGGTGACATTTAGAAGGCTTTAGTTTGAGGCCTGCAGAATGAAAACGTTGGAAAACCTCTTTTAGGTGCTGAAGATGTTGTGTGAAGTTCTTGCTATAGACTATGATGTCATCTAAATAAATTAAGCAAATGCTCCAATGTAAGCCATGAAGGACAAGCTCCATCAAGCGTTGAAAACTAGGAGGGGCATTGGAAAGGCCCAGTGGCATCATGCGGAACTGGTATAAGCCAGCACCCGTAGAGAAGGCCGTTTTCTCTTTGTCTGCAGGATTAAGAGGGATTTGCCAATACCCAGCTGTCAAGTAAATTGTGCTAAAAATGTTAGCTCCTGCCAGTCTATCCAACGTGTCGTCAACCCGAGGAAGAGGATGTGAATCCTTAATTGTAACTGCATTTAGGCGGCGGAAGTCCACACAAAACCGGTGGGTTCCGTCTTTTTTCCTGACCAGTACTACGGGCGCTGACCATGGGCTACAGCAGTGGTTCCCAAACTTTTTTGGCCGCGCACCCCCTTCTATACTCCAACCAGGTTGACGCACCCCCAGTTCCCCAGTTTCAAAAAAACACACGCTTTCTTATAAGGGAAGCATCTTTAATTGTGCTAAATGATAAACATCGTTTGCCACACCTGCAGGAAACCACAAAAGTGGAAAAAAAAACACACCAAAGCTTTCTTACAAAGGCAGCACGTCATGCTCGAATGAGAACATCGAATCACATTAACATATTATGCGCTGTCGTATTTGAATTAGATAGAATTTGATTGAAATGTAACAGTTTTAAAACGTTGCAACACGATAAATGCGCAAATTTATTACAAAGGGAGATCACATTGAGGCATGTAGTCTACCAGCCAGATATGGGGAAAATATATAATTTTCATCCGTGTTTAAAACACTAGCAACACAACCCTGTCATTACAAGGTTATGAAAATGAATTGAGAATGAATTTAATTTGCAAAAAAGTTAACATATAATAACAGTAAAAATAGCAATGATAATTATGAACATATGCATTTTAAAGAGATACAACAATCAAGGAGCATATCAGGAACAGATAAAGAAGAGGATCCATCTGATTGTGAAGTGCAGCGCTGGCGGCTCAGTCTGCAGCGAGACAGACAGACAGACAGACGGTGGGTGGGTCAGTAGGCTATATAGGTCCTATTTTCAGTAGCAGTATATATTTTTAGCAAGATCAATGCCATTTGGCCAAATACATACCAATATTAATGCGACGGATGGGCCTGCATCTTGGCACAGAGCTCTCCGATGTTTGGGGTAATTAAGACAGTCTCAGCCTCAAATCTTTCTCAACATCTCCCAGTCTTTGCCGATATTTAGTTGCCGATCTGCATTTAGTTTTGCCGATTTCAACCAGTTGAGCATCGCGAATGAATGAATTAATTAATTAATGAAGCCACAAATTACTGCAGAACCGTTATGGCGTATAAGAAGAGTTAAAAATCGCCATTACATTTTTTATCTTGCGCACCCCCTAGTGGCAGCTCGTGCACCCCCAGGGGTGCGTGCACCACCCTTTGGGAACCCCTGGGCCACAGGATTCTTCAATCACCCCGTGCTCCAAAAGCTTTGACACTTCCTGTTGCAAGATAGCCTGAGTTGCTGGGGATGCTCTATATGGGCGTAATTTAATCGGTGCGGCATCGCCAGTATTGATGTCATGTGTGACTAGTCTGGCCATAGTCATGAGTGTGAGTACTAAATATGTCTGCAAACTCCTTTATGAGTTGCTGAAGTTCTGGATGGCTAGCTGTGCGGACAACATGAAAGGCATGGGCCAATGTGGCATCACCTATATGTACAGGGGCGAAGATTGTGCCTAAAATGTCTAAAAAGTGTCCAGTGACAGAAGAGGCCAAGGTAAATGATTTACAAATGGGCTGAGTGGCTAAAGCTGGTATGGATCTACGGCAGTCATCTGAAATTAGAGAAAGGCCAGAGCCTGTGTCTACTAAAGCATGTAACTCTGTAGCTGATATGGCGAGTTGAATAAATGGTGTAGGGGAAGTTCCCTCAGGGCTGTGTGTCTTAGTATGGACCATTGGTGAGCGAGAAGCCACCATGAGGTCCGTCATGGCAGCTCCTAGTAGTTTCCCTGATCACTTGTGTCTGTTGAGAAGTGAACATGCCATGTGGGGGATCTATGGTGATGCTGGGAATGTGTAGCTTGTTTGTAGTGAGTGCTAGGAGAAGGTGAGCGAGCACTACGAGAGTATATGGCATGACTAGCATAGGAGGGGTGTTCAATAGGGCATGAGTGACGCTCCCGTGAAGGAGAGGGGCTAAGGGAATCAGTGTAGTAGGACCTTGTGGATGTGTAGTGGTCAGTGAGGTGAGGGTGGCCACGGGCAGATTCACAAATACAGGCAGGAGAGATACTACGACGATGGAGACAGGCACCATCACAGCAGGAAGGCTGATGAGAGACAGAACGGGCCTGCCATTGTCCAGGAGAACGGCATCGAGGAGGAGAGTGGTCATCACAGGAGGAGGGCTGACATGGCGATGTGTAGGATGCAGCACAGCAGTCTGATGAGCAACGCTGAGGGTGGTTGGCATGACGGATGGTGTGGTCAGCTGCCGCGCAGGTGTGATGCTGTGGACGCAGAATCCCTGACACCTCCTGGCGAAGGCTGGAGAACTGCCGTGAGAGCTGATCCAGTCTGTCCTCAGATGTCTTTGTTTGAGAATGTTGTAGAGCCTTGAAATCAGCCCGAAGTTCAGCAATAGCAGCTGTCAGTTCAGCAATAGGTGTTGAAGGACTGGACGAAGTAGTGTGATCAACAGTTACTGGCATAACAGAGGAGGAAGAGGCTATACTAAGAGCTAAGTGACCTCTCTCACACTGTGTTGCAACTTGAAGAGCAGCCTCCAGGGTTAATGCGCCATGCTCATGGATCTTGAGTTGGAGTGATGAGTCCAATCCAGTCACAAAGCGCCTAAAGACTTCAAAGCTTTTTGCTTGCTCATCATAGTTAGGAAAAGCTTCAGCCACCAAGGTAGTCAGTTCAGCAGCATAGACCGCAAGGGGCTCTTGGGGCCTTCTCGGACGTGCATTGAGATAAGTCTGAAATGAAAGGCTGTCTATTAAAAACAGCCGTCAGACTAGCTTTGACTGAGGCATAATTG